>NW_020954590.1:56182432-56197805 GCF_900497805.2 Vombatus ursinus
TATTTCTAAAAGCTGCAACATACCAAATAAGAGAAAGCTTCACATATTCAGTATCTCTCTTCTATAGTGGTAAAAAGTTCTACTCTAGTTGTCCTCTTTTTAGGGGAATAGTCTATTATATTTTTACAAATATTTTAGATATTTACATATATGTATATAAATATTTAGATATACTTGTTTCAATATAGACATATTTAGATATTGATATATACTTTATATAAAATATATTTTAGATTAGATACATCTACTTATATATATGTATATATGTTTTTAGATATCGTTATTAAAAGGAAGAGGCAAAAATCAGTATGGAAAGAATTTATGTTACTAATTTGTGCTTCAAGGGGAGGGAGGTGGTGAAAGACAATAACAGAGCCAGAAATTTAAAAATGCTTTGCATATTATGTTGGGTACTTCAGTTGTTGAAAGCCCTCAGAGCAGCTCTGATGCCTATTTTCTGTCACTTCTATAAATAAAGTAATACTGTCTTTGATCACAGTGACCAAGAGATATGCAGATAGAGTTAATTAGTTTTCTATATAGCTTTTTAAGAGAAATTTCCATGATCCCTTGTGTATAAATACAATAAGGCTTGAGGCCAGACTGATTTAACTTATTCATCCTCTTTGTTATTCACAGTGAGTAGAATCCCATTTTTAACACAATTTAACTTATACCTAGCCCAGTGCCAATAATAATAATAGTAGTAATAACTAGAATTTACATAGTGTTTTAAAATTTATAAAGCACTTTAAATATCTCATTTGATCCTCGTAACAACCCTAGGAATTAGGTGTTCTTATTATCTTTATTTTACAGATGAGGAAACTGAGTCAGATAGTAGTTAAGTGACTTGCCCAGGGTCACACAGCTAGTTAGTATCTGAGATCAACCACTCAGGTCTTCCTGACTGCATGTCCAATACTCTAACCACTGCACCACCTACTTGCCCTTAATAAATGTTTGCTGATTAATGATGGATAGCTTTGTAGCCATTAAAAATATGCAAAATGCTTTGCCTTCATTATCTCTTTTGAATTCTGGCATTATTATCCCCATTGTATAGATGAGGAAACTGAAATTTAGAGAGGTTAAGAGGTTTGCCCATGGTCAAATAGCTAGGAAGTGTCAAATCTGAGATTTTAAACCCAGGTCTACTGGCCAAGTCATGTTGCCTCATACATACCATTGCAATGTCCATGTCACTGTAACAAATGTTTCTATATCTCTGTATATAACAGTACCAAATCAGCATGCTAGTATGAGGACAATGAGGTCTGTTTGAATGAAGAATTCTGTATCACAAATACTTTCACAAATCTCTGTCCATTCAATGATTATACAATTTAACAAAGATATTGTCCTGGATGACTGTACTGGTATGGAACAATCTCTCTCAGGTCCTATCACATTGGAAAGACTTTGATTTCAGGCTTGGTAACAGACTTGGACAGGTGCGTTTTCCAAGGGCCGACCTAAGTAACTAGTCACCAGCTGGCCACAAGGTGACAAATGATTATGGCCACAGTAACCCATAACAGGTTTGGATGGGTCATGATTTTAATGAGGATGGAGGACACCAATGATTGCATTCATCATTCAAAATAAGTTATCTTTTTGGGAAGGTATTTATGTCAAGTAACTCTTTGTGTACTTGTATTATTAATATGATTTGACAGAAATTGAAAGATAAATTGTTAATTTCAGGATGAATGAGGATTAAGGTTTTCTTCCTGTCTCCCCCTCAAAAAAGAATGCCTCCTTTGGGAATTAGAGTTAGTTTTGATGATATGCTAATATCATCAACGATACATACCCCACACCTAGAGCCGAGGTAGCAAAGGTAAGGGCAAAAACTGGGGGAGGGGGCACATCTCTGTCATTTTAAAGAAATAGCATCTTATGAGATGTGTGTGACATTTGGGAGTGCTAGCATAGGGTGAGGAGGACTGAGGAGATTAAAGGAGCAATCTGGATAGGTTTGATCAGAAGAATTTGTGTGTGTGTGTGTGTGTGTGTGTGTGTGTGTGTGTGCGTGTGTCGGAGTGGGTCGTTTGAGATTATGTAGGAGAAAGGCGAGGTTTTACTACACCAACATGGATTAAAAATCCAACTTTTTTTCTAAGTTGTATGGGATAGGTGATTCTAGGAGAGCTCTGGTATGCCAGAATCATCAAACCGGTATGTAAGCAGAACTTGAACCCAGGTGTTCTTAGCTTTGAGATAGGCTCTCTATCCACAGCTTATAGTATATAGATGTTAAAATATACAAGGTAGAAAGTAATAGGAGCAAGGAAATATCCAGAGAAAGTACTCCAGGACAATTTGAGAAAAATAGATTTAGAGTTGGAAGGGACCTTACAAACCATATCTAGTCTAATTCTCTCATTTTATAAATGAAAAAAAAACAACCTGAGGTTAATTGACTTGTCTAATGCCATAAAGGAAGTAAGTGGGAGAAACAGCATTCAAACCCAACTCCTCGGCCTCTGTGGGGTTTAAAAATGTGTCCAATCTGTAAATAAAAACCACTGAGGCAAAGCTCTGAGCCAATAACGATTTATTAAAGGGACACAGCCCATTTTAATGAATGGGATCTCGGGTCTTGCTCATGATCTGAGATGCCCACTTTCCCCAGGTCCTTGGTTTTATGGTATGTGATATAGATGAGGTATAGTGAAATACAGAACCTCATTGGTTGACAGACCTGTACCTTGACCCTCTGGGAGAGCCAAAGATGGTCAGTAGACAGGCAGACTGGTAAATAGGATAGAGGTATACAGGGTCATGAAGACAAAGCAAGGCAAGGGACATCCCTTGACCATATAAGGGCTGTTTCCCCATGTTGGGCAACAAAGGCATGGTAAGGACAGAGGGACCACAAAAATAGTTGGGGGATTTTCCATATCATTGAGTCATCTCCACCATGCTGGGCTTGGTCACTTAACTCAGAAAGGTTGGAGATCCTCTAGTTAGCTTCCTGTGATTAAGCCAGTAAACTTTATAACAACCAAGGGAAAATATAACTTGTAGTTTGAAGTTCTGGGGCCCAATATAAGAAAGAATCTATCTAATCTTATCTAATTATCCCTGAATATGAAATAAATATGCATTAATATTAGTTGATTAAACTGACCAAATGTATATTAATAAGTAAGTATAACAGCAATATTCACTACCCCTATGGAATCACACTAAACTGAAATGGAACAAAATAGAGTAACTATTGGAATAAAATAGGGGTTAAATTAATCATTTGACACAATTCCAAACCTGATATTCTTTCCATCTTACCATGGGAAAACATTTTCAGTTGGGTGGAAGATTAGGGAAGCTTTCATAAAGGAGTTGGCATCTGAATGAAGAGACAGAGGAGAGAGGGAATTCCTTGAATAGAGGCTGGTTTGGGTGATTCATGGAGCCAGGCCAGGGAAGATTAGGGAAAGATTAGAGAATTTAGAAGCCCAAGAGGAAGTAATATGAACTTAGGCTGGAAAGTTTGGTTGGAGTGGAGGGTCTTAAATGTCAGGAAAAGTGTCTGTACAAAGCTAGAGAGGCTTTGAGGATTGTCAGAAGGCAGCTCTGAATTTCACAGATTAGGGGAAGAAGAGGTAGGTATTTGTTAGACATCGGATTGGGGGAAATATAAGTTGATTAGGGCTTCCACTCTCTAGAATCCCACATAGATGGGGAAGAGATCGAGTCTCTCCTCAAATTAAAGGGAAGGAGTTGAACTAGCAGACACATGGGTTCATAAATTTGGGTTGCTGAACTCACAGCCTTACATACTTATTTCACATTGGAGATGAGGAACATTCAGAAGATAATACACATGTAAGTATATGGGTGCTTTGCTCCTAGTCATTGGTGATCCCAAGGTCTAAGTGGAAAAGGTCTTCTGGTTAAGAGGAGGGAGGCACAATACATTTGCTCTGGTTGACCCCAGAGGGCAGAATTAGAAACGATGGGTGAAATTTTCAAGAGGGATCAGAAGTAGGCCTGATGTGACTAAAACTTCCTTAAAATTAGAGCCATCCAAAAGTAGAAAGGCATCCAAGGGAGAGAGTGGATTATTCCTCACTAGTGGTCTTTCAGCAAAGACTGGTGGCCACTTGTGGGGTATGCTGGAGCAGAGATTCTTGACAGTTATGGGTTGGACTAGGTGGCCTTTGAGAACTCTTTTGGCTTGGAGAATCTGTGATTTTTGTGATAAACATTCCATTACAGTCAATGACCTTTTAGATTCTCCAAGTAACACTCCTAATCTTTTTCATTATACTGGCCACCTTCCTGTCTCCTCCTCAGTTACATAGTAGGAACTGGATAAGATTATAGAATCATAGATTTAGAGCTGGCGGGAACCTTAGAGACTGTCTAGTCCAACATCCTCATTTTACAGATGAGGAGATTAAGGCCCAGATAGGTTATGTAAATTGCTTAGGGTCACACAACTAGTTAATGGCAGGAGCTAAGTGAGGTGACCTGAGACGTCCTTTTCAATCTAAAATTCTGTGATTCCATGGGAAAACACCTTCCTATAAAACTAAATAGATTAGAAATACCCAACACAACCTTTGAAAAACATGTTAAATTTATTTAAGAATATCTTATCCATACATTTCAATTAAATGCACTATGAAAGAAGGAATAAATGCTGTATAGACATAGTGTTACAGTATAATAGACTCCCAGGTGCTCCTGCAGAATCCCTCCCACATCCTCCATTGCACATCTCTCTCCCTCTATTTTCCTATTTGTAAATATAGCGTATACCAAATGTTTGCTTAACACAAACACATAAAAAGACCAATGAGAGCATATTCTTTCCCCGTCTCCCAGCCCTATAATATTTAGCTTTGATTTGAATTCAGTCCGGCTACAACATAGGAATGTTGACATCTGTCCAAATTAATTCAAATTGCTTTCTGCTTATATTTTTTGTGTTCTAAGAGAGGAACATGGACTAGTAGCCCACTTCTGAGCAGCTGAATTAGTGATTCCACCGTCAAAATATACTCCCTAAAGTTTAGGTTAGTTTTGGTTTGAAACCAAAGCAAGGTTTAGCACTTTTTTTCTCGGTAGTTTCTCAGTGGGATTTTGTTGTTGTTTTTCCCCAAAGTGGGTCCTTTTACAGTTTACATGTTTAATGTTACATGTGAAACGTCTCTTTTGTAAGATAAATGATAGAAGAGAAGAAATAAACATTTCTAAACATCTCCCTGAATAGCTAACCACTGCTCACTACAGTGTTTTTCATATTTTAAATGTAATTTAAAAAAATGATATAGCTAAATTTCTTTGGACTCTATGATGACAATTTTATTTGAGATCTTTTGAGCATCCATCCAGAATGTTACATGGACTTCAAACATGACGTTTTCTATTTTATGATCTACCTTTGTATTTATAGAAAAGTCAAGTTATGTGACACACAGACACCTACAGACACAGTCTCCAAGCCAAAAGAGTTCTCAAAGGCCATCTAGTCCAACCCATAACTGTCAAGAATCTCTGCTCCAGCATACCCCACAAGCGGCCACCAGTCTTTGCTGAAAGACCACTAGTGAGGAATAATCCACTCTCTCCCTTGGATGCCTTTCTACTTTTGGATGGCTCTAATTTTAAGGAAGTTTTAGTCACATCAGGCCTACTTGGTTGTATTTGTGGCCTCCAGATACTCCCTAGACTTGCCAGGGGTCCTTAACCTTTTTTTTTTGAGGGGATGCATGTCATGAACCTCTTTAGCATTCAGGTGAAATCTTTGGATCCCTTCTCAGGATACTATTTTTAAGATAATATTTTTAAGTTTATAAAATAAGATAGGATCACAAAGCAAATCAATTATATTGACTACAGTTATCAAAATATATTAAAAAAAAACAAATTCACAAATCTTTGTATCTAGAAAGACTCTACTTTAGAAATTGGAATTTCAGGGAAATCTCTGGCTTTGCAGCAAACAGTTGGTTCAGTTTCCTCTGCAAACAATTTCTTTTCCCTCTTTCCAACAATCTGTCTGAGAGTCACTGGTTTTTCTTAGCTGGCAATGCAATGTTACCAGTAATTGCAGAAACCATTAATAAAGGGGGGGGAGGGGGGGAGTAAGACACAAAAGGGAATAAGTATTGTACATAGCCTGCAGGTCTTTCCCTCCCACACATATGATTCACTGTTGTTCCCTGCCTCACATGGGAAAATGCTGTCCTGCTGAAAATACACCTTCAAGGCAACTCTGCCTCAGAGATATCACATATGCATATTAATAACATACACTTTTGTAGTGCCTAGAGTTGTTTTTTAACGGAGCATGCTGAAATGTACCAACAACTTTCTCTTGTCTCCTTCTGTGGGCCTTAAGTGTATTTTCTGGTGTCCCTGGTCTCCTGTAAGAGAGAGAAAAGATGGCAGAGTTAGTAATTTTCCATTGCAAAAAAAAAAGAGTGAAGATTTCTACTCATCATTATATAGAAGGGGACAGCCCTGGATTTGATGAAGCCAACTTCCTGGGATATCAAAGCTTTGGGAGCAGCCATTCCATAAGAAATAGAAGACTGAAAACAACTGAACAACAACAAAATTAGCAAAAGAGTAAGCAAAGGCAGTAAAGAGAGAGAAAGGGATAGGAAAAGATAAAGAGGACAGAGGGTCAGGGGAGAGGCAAGAGGAAGCAAAGGAAATCTTGAGAATGAATGGAAAAGCATTTATTAAGTTTTTACTGTGTACAAAGCACTGTTAAATTCCGAGGGTAGAAAAGCAAGATAATCCCAGCTCTCATGGGTTTCACATCCTAATGGAGGAGGACAAGAGGAGGAGACAAACACATAGAGATGGTTTGAGTTGCAAGTCAGAAAGAAAGGTCTCTTGGTCCTTGGGGTGTAGGGGCAAAGCAGATGGCAATGTACTTTCTTTAATGTTGTTCTTTTGATAAGGTCATCGCTGTTCCTGATGCTGAACCATTTGACAGTGCCAAAGACTTTGGTGGTAAGAACAATTTTTTTTCCCCTGGGGCTTGCAGTATCTGTGGCTTCTGAGGAGGCAGAATGGCAACACCTACAAATGTAGTTGCCAGGCTGCAATCCCACAGGGCTTGCCTCCTATGGAGGCATAGAGGTAGAACAGAAGATAGAAAGCTGAGTCTGGAGTCAGGAAGACCTGAGTTCAAATCTAGCCCCAGACAATTACAAGCTGTGTGATGCTGGGCAAGTCACTTAACCTTTGTCTGCCTCAGTTTCCTCAACTGTAAAATGGGGTTAATAAATAATATCACTTACCTCCTAGGATTGTTGTGAGGATTAAATGAGATAATATTTGTGTAGTGCTTAGGTACTTAATGAATGTTTATTTCCTTCCTTCCTTGGATGATGGCTGTGGGGGCTGGGCTGGAAGCAGAACTGACCTAGGGGGTGCTGCCACCTTTGGGGCTTCTGGGATTATTTGCCTGCCAATGGTAGTTGATTAGCATTGGGTGGTCCCCTTCTCCACAGTGATTCCTCCCCTCAACATAGACTGGGATGGAAGTAGGGGTTTGGGAGGTTACTGCTATTTCCAGCGCTCTTGGGTTCAGGGTCTGAGAGAAAGTGGTGGTGCAGGTGGTTTGACCTGCCTGACACATGTTGCCTCTTATCCCTTCCTCCGGGTTATTTGTATTTTCAGCTAAAAGAGAACTGGGTTTAATCTGCCTACCTAGATTGGTACCCTACTGAGTATGCATCCTCATCAATCATCATCACTGATATTACTATCAACACATTGCCTGACATGTAGTAGGTGTTTAATAAATGCTTATTGTTGACCTAGTATAGGGATTTAAATGAATGAATGCAGAAAGTATTTATTAAGCTCTTACTATGTTCCAATTATTACGCTAAGTACTGGAGATACAAATACAAAGAGCAAGTCAGTCTCTGACCTCAAAGGGTATGTATTCTAACAGGGGAAGATAACAAATATAAGGAATTTATGGTCAGGAAGGTATGTTTGGCCTGGGAGGTTACAGGGGTGATGCATGGGGCCACCGGGCAGTAATTGATTGCAACATCCTTTCCAGGAAAGGTAGTATTGAATATGATTATCCCATCCAAAGCTAGAGTCAAGTGAAATCAAACTAACAATAATTTATTTAGTGTTTATGGATAAGCACTGGGGATACAAAGAAAGGCAAAAACAGTAGATCACAAACATGGTAGACAAACAGTGAATTCTACCATGTTTGGAAGGCTTCTTTCTGCAGGGGCCTAATGGCTCACTAAGAACCAACCTAGTGATATGTTCAGAGAGGCTTTTCATTAGGACCATTGACTATCATGTAGTGAATGTCCCTCCCTTGACCCAGGAGAAGGCAAACTCTTTATGATGATGGATCAAAGGATTATAGATTTAGAGCTGAAAGGAACCTTAGAAGGCATCTAAAAAAGTCTCCGTGGCTCCTCATTGCCTACTAAACAAAGTTCAATCTGCTTAGCTTGGAATTCATAGGTCTCTCCAACACAGACCCCAAATACTTTACATTTCTAGCCTTATCACTTACTGCTACCCTTTGAGTATCTGACTTTAATCAAACTGGACCTGAACATATCCCATCATTCTTAGTTTCTGTTGAAATTACTCACACTATTCCTTCCATGTGGAATTTCCTTCCCTCTCATCTATATCTATTCAAATCCTACCCTTCCTTAAAAGCTCCAATCTTTTTTTCTTTATTTTTTGAACTTCATAAAGACCAAAAAAGGCATTTCCACATACATAGTATAACAGAGAAAAAGTATTGTACATGAAACTGTAGATCTTTATATGTACAGCCTCTTTTGTTTTTAAGTAAATAAGTTTAACAAGTAGCTTTCAAAACCATTGCTTGTCTGTGCTTTTTTTCTGTTTTCTTTTCTGTACTTTTAGAAAAGATGTCCCCATGACCGTCTTGTGGCATAATGGTGCTTAATATATGCTCTCTCTCTCTCATCTGTCTGTCTGTCTATCTATCTATCTATCTATCTATCTATCTATCTATCTATCTATCCATCCATCCACCTATCTAGTCTGTCTCTTTTACAGTAACTAACTCATGTTATGCCTCGGGGCAATATAATGGCACCTCAGGTCCACATGACTCCCTTTTTGCTGCTCGAGGTAGCAGACTGTCCAATTAACAATGATTCCTTTTGTAATTTTGATAACTTATTTATCTCCCTCTTAACTTTTTTCAAATGACACTTTGCTAAGCGTTAGCTCCTTTTAAAGGAATACTATATAAATGTCAAGGGTGTTCAAAGCTTTTCAGCAATAATACAGCAAGAAACTCATCTATACTATATCTGCTGATAAATCCCAAGGTGATGGGAATCATAGGTAAATAAAATTACAAATTATGTCACCATAGCATTAAGAAAGTCTTAGTTTGCATGCATGCATTCATTGATTGAAGGGATTTCAACACTTCAGTGGTCTATGTTTTTCTGTGTGGGGGCATTCCTTCCTATGAAGTTGATCACAACCCCTTTGCACCTTAGGCAACGATTTTTGTGGGTTGTTATGGCCAAAAGAGTTAATTCATTCGATAAACCCTTATCAAGAACCTATTACATGCCAGGCATTCAAGAGCAGGGGTTCTTAACTTTTTTTTTTGTCACGGGACCCTTTGGTCATTTGGTTAAGTTTATGGACCCCTTTTAAAATTCATAAATAAAATAGATAAGATTACGAAGGAAGTATGTTATACCAAAACATTAAAAAAAATAAAACAAGTTCACAGACCACAGACTCTCTTTTGAAATATAAAGACAAAACCCAAAACAATCCCTGCCTTAATGCAAAGCTGTGTTTGGAGTCAGAGGATGTTGGTGAAAATCTCTGCCAGTTAACTGTGTGACTGTGGGCAAGTTGGTGTCAGTTTACTCATCTGTTAAAAAAAAAGGCATTAGACTGGATGATTTCTAAGGCCCCTTCGAGCTCTAACTCTATTATCCTATGATCCATCATCATAAAGAGCTTGCTTTCTACTGGGGGAAGAAGGGAAAGTTCACTATATGGTGGCCAACTTTCCTGATGAGAAGTCTCTCTGAAGGTCACTAGGTTGGTCATTGGTCATCTATTAGGCCTCTGAACAAAGAAAACTTCCAAACACGTACAAACCATGTTCTCCTGTCCTGGTCTCTAAAGACCCAAGGTCATCTTTATGCTTGATGGAGCATTAGAATAGAATGGTACAGTAGAAGACATTAAAAGGTTAGTCCTAGGAAACTAAAAAAAACCAAAACCCATAGCATAAATAATTAGTGAAACAGATATTCAAACACAGGTGAATTGCTATTGTTTTCTGAGAGAGTCATTTTTGGGAAGCTTATTCAAGGACTAAATCATAGAAAAGGATTTTAGAGCTTGAAGGCACTTTACAGAACATCTGGCTCATTTTATAGATGAGGGAACAGACCTAAAGGGGGGAAAGGGACTTGCCGGAGGTTGCTTGATTAGCCAGTACCAGAGTCTGTTAGATGGATTCCTGACTGGGACCACTCTAATACACCATATTAACTTGAAAAAGACTAAATGGGAAACATTTATGATGAAGTTTCATAGCAATATCTTTAAACCAGCAATTGTGTCTGGCTGCCTGCAGTAACTCACGGGGCTGTTGTGAGAATCTCATGAGAAACTGTATTTGAGAGTGTTTTGCAAAACAACGAGCTGTGTAAATGTTAGCTATTATGATTGTTGTTGTTGTTGTTGTTGTTTTAGTTTTTGGCATTTAAATCAGATTCAGTGTACTTATGTTTGTACTGGACATTCCATTCCATGTTGTATACTATCCGATAGACTACGTTATATGACAACCTCTTTTTAAACCTTGTCCAACATGTTCATGTTTACATGTGGAGAGAAAGGTTGGGGAAAGGCAGTTAGTGCTCCACGTTGGGGGTCTAGCTAATGCTTGATCTTGTGGTTGGTTGAGGAGGCTTATTCCACTTCTGAATGATGAAGATGCAGCTGCAATAAAAAATTACTTACCAATTCATGAAACCTCAGATGGAGTGACAGTCTTTAGGGAAAGTCACTTTACCGTTCTTTGACTTGGTTTCCCCATAGGAAAAACAAAGGGTTTGTGGACTAGATGGCTTTTCAAACTTCTGTTAGTTCAAAGAAACACTATTATTACTTCTGGCTCTGTGAGATTGCTGTCTTAGGTTTCTTTTCCTGCTACTCAGATTAAGCTGGAAATCCAAGGGGAAATATGGGGTATTTGTCACTATTCTCTGATTCTGCAACCCAGTGGCACTCTGTATGAGTCCCATTTGTAACCTAACTGTAACCAATGACTGAAGCTTGTTTTTACATCTTAAAAAAAACTTTTATATTTTCAAATTAAATTTTATTATTTCAATGATCAAATTTTTTTTCTTCTCAGCTTGCCACCCTGAAAAAAAAGACAGATAAAATCCTTGTAATAAATATGCATATACAAGAAAAGCAATTTCCCATATTGACCATGTCCAAGAACATGTCTCATTCTATAGCTTTAGTTTAATACTTTTCTGTCAGGAAGTATTAGGTCAGGTAGTGTTATGAAGCCTAATTAGGATGTAAGAATTTCTCTGAGTTTTCATGGAGGTTAATGAATCTTTCAATCTTTGTGTTTTTCTATAAAAGGTTGGAAGGAAAAGGGTCAGTTAGTGTTTACAAAGGGATGATAACGTGAAATGTATTATGCAGGGGCACTACTAGGAATTTCTGTGGTTTGTGTGAATCCCCACAGTTACTCTCCCTTTCCCAGTCATAATTATCCCTGCCCCACCAATCCGAATTCGTAGAACTAAGCTGTTGCAAAATAACTCTTTATTTTCCATTTCAGGGCAATGAAATTAAAATGACCTAAGTTTCTCTCAGTCAGTAATATTTGTTAAGCAGTGCCTGAATTAGGTGATATGATGTAAACCAAAGAAACAGCACATATGCTAAAAATGCTGCTCAGATTTCTCAAGGAGTAGCAGGACCTCGAATCCCTCTGGAGCCAAAATGAACAAGTCTAATCTGTCTTCCACGTGGTGACAGACCTTCAGATCTTAAAGAAAGCTTTCATGTTTCTCTTGTCTTCCCTTTTCTATGCTAAATGCCTTCAGTTCTTCCAAGCTGTCCTCTTGTGGGATGATTTAAAGGCCTTTCACTGCCTTAGTTTCTCTTCCTTCTGTATGTAGTTATTGTTATTCAGTCTTGTCTGACTCTTGGTGACCCCATTTGGGGTTTTCTTGGCAAAGATACTGGAGTGGTTTTCCATTTCCTTCTCTAACTCATTTTACAGAAGAGGAAACTGAGGCAAACAGGGGTAAGTGCCCAGGGTCACTCTGCTAGTAAGTGTCTGAGGCTGGATTTGAACTAAGGTCTTCCTGATTCCAGGCCTGGCTGTTAGTCCACTGTACAACCTAGCTGACCCATCTTTAGTATGCTCTCCAAATTATCAAAGTCCTTCCTGAAATGTGATGCCCAGAACAAATACAATATTTCATATATGGTCAGATCAGGGCAGAGTACAGAAATACTATCACCTGCCTAATTCTGATCTTTGTACTTCTCTCTCAACACAGCCTAAAATGGCTCTAGTTTTTTGGTTGCCCTATCACAATGTCAAATTACATTGAAATTTCAAGCCACTAAAACACTCAGGTTTCTTTCTTTTTTCTTTTCTTCCAGAAAATTGCAATCTAATCATATCTTCCTCATGTAATACTTGCAAAGTTAATATTTTGAAACTGTATAAGACTTGATAACAATAATGATGATGGTAATCATGTATTTATGTAGTGCTTTAAGATTCACTAATATTAGCTCATTTGATCCTTACAATAAGCCTGTGAAGTAGCTGCTATTATTATCACCATTTTACAAATGAGGAAACTGAGGCACAGAGAGATTAATATTCTGTGTGAATAATTAATAAATATCATTGCTCTGGGTCACACAGTTACCAAGTATCTGAAGCTGGATTTGAACTCAGGTCTTAGGAACTCCTAAGGTTTGGACTCCAAACCTCTGTGCCACCTAGCTGCCAATTATCCCTGTTAAAAAGGAATAGGAAGTTGTACATAATAAATTTGCAGTTTCATGTGCAATCATCTTTTTAAAAATTCTACTGTTATGGAATTGTTTGTTTTATTACATAAATTAAAAATAAAATAAATAAAATTAACCTAATGTCCTAACCAGTTGACATCTTTCTGTACCCTGACCCTGTCATCCAGTAGGCCCAAATGGGCCTATCACCTCTCTCATTTTGGACAACTATGTTTCTTTTAATGCAGTTTAAGATTGCATTAACTTTTTGGACTATAGTATTGCACTTTTTATTCAAATAAGTGACAGCGATCTTGGTATGGGCCAAAAATTGGAATTTGTGCCCAATAAAGCAAATATCAACTTTGGTTACATTAATAGAACTCTAGTGTCTAGAATAGGCAAGGCAGTGGCCTCATGATATCTTGCTCTGATCAGATCTTGGAGTCCGGGCACCATATTTTATAAAGGACATTGAAAACCTGGAATATGTTCAGAAAAGGATTACAAAGAAAGGAGATAATTAGAAACAATGCTAAATGAGGACTGATTAAAGTAGCTAAGGATGTTTAGCCTGGACAAATGACTAATGGGAATGAAGGAATGTGATCATGCAGTTCAAATATTTAAAGGGATTTCATAAGGAAGGGGGCATTAGATTTTTTATGTTTGACTCTCAAAGACCAATGGATAGAAGGTATAGGGTGACAGATCTAAGCTCAGTCTAGGGAAGAGTTTTTAACAGAGCCATCAAAGCTTGAATGAATTGCCTCAAAAGGTGGTGATTTCCCCATCAATGGGGATTTTCCAGCAGAGGCTGCATGATCACCATTGAGAATGCTGTAGAGAAGATGCATGCTTAAATGAGGGGTGAGAAAAGGTGATCCCAAAGCTGTCTTACAACTGCAATCTCTCTCACACATTCAAGTCAACAAACACTAATCACCTACTATGTTCTGAGCACAATGCTAAACACTGAGGATTCAGAAAAAGGCAAAAATAGCTCCTGCCCTCAAGGATCTCCCAATCTAGTAGGGGAGACAACATACAAACATGGGGCACATATAGGGTAAAATGGAGGAAATCTCAGAGGGAAGGCGCTAACATTAAGAGGGTCCAGAAGTTTTCTTATAGAAGGTGGGACTTCAGCTGAGACTTGAGGGAAACTAGGAAAGCCAGAAGAGATGAGGTGGGAGAGTATTTGAGAAATGGGGGGCATCTAGTCAAGAGATGAAATGTTTTGTGTGAAGAACAGAAAGGAGGCTAGTGTCGTTGGAGTATAGAATAATAGAGAGGAGTAGGGGCAGTTACGTGATGCAGTGCAGAGAGCTTCAGGCCTGGAGACAGGAAGTCTCATCTTCCTGAGTTCAAATCCAGCCTCAGATACTTACTAGCTTTGTGACCCTGGGCAAGGCACTTAACCCTGTTTGCCTCAGTTTCCTCATCTGTAAAATGAGCTGGAGAAGGAGATGACAAATAAGTCTATTATCTTTGCCAAGAAAACCCCAAATGGGGTCACAAAGAGTCTGACATGACTCAATAACAACAAAAATGTAAGAAGAATATGTTTTCTTCTCTTTGGTCACACAGTAACTATCCTAGTTCAGGCTCTCATTAGCTCTCACCAAGACTATTGTATTATCCTTTGTACTGGTTCCTTTGCCTTTAGTTTTTCCTTTCTCTGATCCATCCTTTACACAGCTGACAAAGCATCTTTCCTAAAGCACAGGTCTGCTCCCGTCACTCCCGAGCAAACCCTACATCGACGCCCTATTGCTCTCAGGATAAAGTACAAGCTTCTTAGCCTGGCATTTAAGGCCTTCCACACAGCAGATCCAAACTGTCTTTCCAGGTTTACGTTATGTTATGCCCTGTCAGTCACCTTATATTGCAATTAAACTGAACTGCTAGTAGCACTCTGAACTCAATATTCCACCTTTCCACTCTATGAATTTGTGCATTCTATTCCTCTTTGCTTGGACTACATTTTCTCTTCATCTTCACCTCTAAAAACTTCCCCTTTGCTTCAACACTCAATGAAGATGTCCCTGCTTTGCTAGTTTCTTTGATCTCCCCATCCCCACCGCAAAGTGATGTTTCATTTCTCAAATCTTCTTCAAATGCTTTGGGTCTTTCCTTTGTTTGTAATACACACTAGCTAAGTACATGTTATGTTGTAATCTATCCTTCCTAATATAAGCTCCTTGGGGTCAAGGACTGTGCTGTTTTCAATTCTGTGTATTCCCTAGACTTAGCACAGTGATTTTCATATCTGTCTATCTATCTATCTATCTATCTATCTATCTATCTATCTATCTATCTATCTATCTATCTATCT
>NW_020954590.1:56197815-56198145 GCF_900497805.2 Vombatus ursinus
TCTATCTATCTATCTATCTATCTATCTATCTATCTATCTATCTATCTGTCTATCTATATCATATATTTAATAGACACATGTATTTTTAGGGAGGTGTGTTGGACCTGTGATTCCATTGTTGTAGAGAACTCCCAATGAAGAAATTTCCTCTACTAATACACGTTTGGTCTTAGACCACTAATTGAGACACTAAGAGAAGTGGCTTGCTTAGGGTCACACAGCCAGTGTGTATCAGAGGCTGGACTTATATCTGCATCTCTGACTCTAAGGCCTGATCTTGTCTTTTCTTTCTTTCTTTCTTTCTTTCTTTCTTTCTTTCTTTCTTTCTTT
>NW_020954590.1:56198155-56235810 GCF_900497805.2 Vombatus ursinus
TTCTTTCTTTCTTTCTTTCTTTCTTTCTTTCTTTCTTTCTTTCTTTCATCTATTTCTGTACCACACTGTTTTGCACACAGTAGGTGCTTCATAAACATTTTTTAATGTTAAACGAGTTAAATGACTTGCCCAGGGTCACACAGCTAGTAAGTGACTGAGGCTGGATTTGAACTCGGGTCCTCCTAACTCCAGGGCTGGTGCTCTATCCATTGTGCCACCTAGCTGTGCTCCACTTTCCCCCCACTTAATAAATCTTAGTTGAATTGGAGATGAGGTAGCATGGATAGGCTAGGCTTTGTACTTCAGATGGGAATATCCTTGCCAATGAAAATGCATGTGCTTTAAGTATCAAAAGATGTATTTTCATATGTCATATATAAGTTTATATGTGTATCTGTTTATCATTTGTACTCTGACTTCTTCCTGAAGGACTTGAGGAAGTATATAGACTATTATAGTTTATAACAGTCTAAGGAGGAGAAACAAACATGGGATAAATAAATATTACATAACAGCATATTCCATGTTGACCCTTGTGGCAAAAATACCCTCATCCTTGGTGGAATTATTTATATTGCTTTTAATGCATGGTCCAAGTACTTTATATCTTTTTTTTCCTTGGCTAGGCAAAGGGGTTAAGTGACTTGCCCAAGGTCACACAGCTAGTAAGTGTTATGTGTCTGAGGCTGGATTTGAACTCAGGTCCTCCTGAATCCAGGGCTGGTGCTTTATCCATTGCACCACTTAGCTGCCCCGGTCCAAGTACTTTAGAATTATAAAATGGTAAAGATAGGATTCTGAAATCTATTCTTCTGGAAGCTCTTGGGATAATGAGAACATCCTGGGAAAATAGATATAGATAGTAACTTTGATCAGTGAGCTTAATTGCATAATTAGCTCAAGACATGATGGTCATCTGCTCTGCAAATGAACTAAAAGCTAGAGGTGTTTCTTAGATGGGAAAAAAAAAACCTAGGGAGTGGGCCAAAACAGAGTGCTGAGTTTTTTAAACAGGAAGAGAAGAAAAATTGTATCTAGTTGGTATGGGAAAGCAATTACTAGCACTTAGCACAGTGCCAGGCCCCTAGTAGGCATTTAATAAATGTTGGTTAATTTACTGACTACTTGAAGAAAACTTCTAGGGAAAGATGGTGGCCATCATGGAGAACATATAGTTAAAAGAAAGATGAGGCTTAGTTGCTGAATAGGACAATATATATGAACCGTGATTCACTAGGACAGTATTGCTAGCCTGATATGAATGAATAGTGAGCTGAATCAGTGCCAATCAGATGGGAGTTGAAGCAAGAAAAGGAAGTGGGATTGTTCTCATAGGGTATGCTAGCCAAGCCAATATGACTAGTTTGGGTAGGAAATTTGTACTCTGCAAAAATCATCTTTTTCTACTCTTTTATTGTTTCTTAGTAAAGTTCCTTTTGGAAACTGAAATTTTTTTTGTGTAGTTTGTTTTGGAGCTAAATAGGTTTTTCTTTATCTCAGTCAATATAGAGAATGTGTATGACCTGGAGGTAGATGTGATGTTGGTAGTGATCATCCTAGCTCCTGAGTCTGGGTGAGACTGGTGGAGCCTTAGAGAGATAAAGATGGAGAGAGAAAGAGAGCACAGAGACAGAAACAGAGGTAGACAGAAAGACATAGACCAGAGATGGAGACAGAGACACAGAGATAGAATGAGAATATGAGAAACAGAGATAGAACTCAATTAATAAGTGCTTAATGAATGAGAGGGAAGAGAGGGAAGGAAGGAAGGAAAGATATAGAGGGGAAGAGAGAGGGAGAGGAAGAGGGAGGAGGGATGGGGCAGGAGAGGGAGAAGAGGGGGAGAGGAACAGGGAGATGGGAAGGAGAAGAAAAGGAGGAGAGGATGGGGAGAGGGAGAAGGAGGAGAGGGAGTTGGAGGGAAGAAAAAGAGGGAGAAGGGGAAGACGGGGGATGGAGAAGGAGACAGGGAGAAAGGAAAAGGCAGAGAGGAGGAGGAGGGACAGAGAGAGAGAAAGAGAGAGAGAGAGAGAGAGAGAGAGAGAGAGAGAGAGAGAGAGAGAGAGAGAGAATATGAAAATAAGAATGAATCTCTTGGGGAATCTCTTGGGGGAAAGAACCACATTCAGTTGTAGCTGATGCAATGTCTTCATGCCTGGATTTTCTGTCACAACTTTCTAAAAGGCAGAGGATGTAGCATGGAATCATAAATCAGTGAGGGCATTTCTTTGAAGAGCTGAGATAATATGGTCTAGGCACTTTGTAGGAGTGAACAATAGAGAAATAATTGTTCCTGAATCCAGCCTGCTGCTCTTTCAAAAGATTATTTTGGGAAACCCATCCCTGTAATTTGCAAAACTTTATCTTTTATTGAGGAGAAAGCTATTATAGAGTTTTGAAGAGATGTACAACAGAGTAAGAGGTCTATAATTTTGGGATGATTAAAGGATATCCCATTGTAAAGATGAATACTTACTGCCCATCCTGAAAGAACTGTACTTGTAACATTAATTAATTTGGCAAAAATAAGGACCTGTCATTCAGGATAGATTCTAAAAAGTTTTAGTGGCAAGAGAGTTTCTCCTAGGGTTTTCTTCAACTTCATCTTTGTTAATAAAGTTCTTTAGTGTAGATGAGATCACTCCCTTCAACTGGCAAAATCCTTGGTATCTATAAAAGTTGGTGGAGCACTCACATGATGAATTACATGGTTTAGCAAAGTCCCTACTGGAAGTTCATGATTCTGTGATTTGTCTGGTACAAGACATATGGTGGACAACAATGCTTTGGGTTTGCATTTATTGTCTCTTACGGTTGAACCCAAAGACTGCTTTGATATTTTCTTATAGCTCAGTTCCTTAGAGAAAGTATGTACTTGTATACATACTTAATAAGTTTTCAAGTGCCTTCAATTGATTTCCATTTATGAGGCTATCTAGGTAGCTTTGCCCAAAATTTTTGGCTTTCTGTTCTTGTCAAACCAAGGGATGATATATTCTGTTTTTTTTGGTGGGGAGTGGGAGGTGTTGGTGGTGGCAAAGAGTAGCCAAGGATGATTTTAGTATATTTGATAAAGATTTTTCCCCTTTTCTATGATTTCATCAGTGTAGGAAACTCCCATTATGAAATTTCTGTCTAACAATGCAGATCAAAATATTCTGCAACTTTTAGTCTTGGAGATTTGGCTGGATGTCTTGAACCTTACTCTTCCTGACTCCAAGGCCAGATTTCTATCCCTTACACCAAACTGCTTCTCAGTTAAAGGAAATAGTTATCAAAAACAAAAACCAAAAAAAACCCCAAAAAACGAAAAACAATGTTCGGCATGTTTTCAGGTCATTAGATTTCGAAAAGTTGCCAAAGGCTTTGGAAACATCCTTTTTGAGAACGGTAAGGTGACAATCTGAATGACTCAGGCTGAAATCAATTTGATTGGGGACAGAAGTTCTGAATTTATTCCACCTCATTGATATTCACCTTTATGTTCTCCTTACTTGTATAAGGTGGGAAGACAATAGAATCTACAGACAATAAGCCAGAGAGTTTAACTTTAATTCCTGGAGAAATGCTTTTGTGGTTCAGTTATTTCACTCATGTCTGACTCACTGTGATTTTTTCTTTGGCAAAGCTACTGGAGTGGTTTGCCATTTCTTTCTCCAGCTCATTTCACAGATGAGAAACTGAGGCAAACAGGGTTAAGTAACATGCCCAGGATCACACAACGAGTAAGTGTCTGAGACCAGATTTGAACTCATGAATATGAGTCTTCCTGACTTCAGGCCCATCCTGGGGCCACTGCACCACCTTGCTGCCCGCAACAACAAATATGGAATACCTAGAAGAGAGAGTGATGATGACAAAGAGCCAGCAAGCCTTTGAAGGTCTGCCACTTACAAGAAGAATTATGTTTGTCCTGCTTGTTTTTGAAGGCAAGAACTAGAAGTGATGAGCAGAATCGGTCAGTCAGCATTTATTAAACTCTTACTATGTGCCAGGCACCAGGCTAAGCTCTGGGAATACAAGGAAAACAAAAAATACGGTCCCTTCCTTTAAGGAGCTCACATTACAATGGAGGGTGGAGGGAGCAGCATGAAAACAACTCTGCACATAGGAGATCTATCCAGTGTCAATGGGAGGTAATCTCTGAGGGAAGGCACTGGCATTGGAGCAGAGAGGGGACTGGGAAAGGTTTCTTACAGAAGGAGAGATCTGAGCTGAGTGTTGAAGGAATCCAGGAAGCAGAGATGAAGAGGGAAAGTATGGAGGGCCAACAGTGAAAAAGCTAAGAGTCGGCAGATGGAGGGCCACTCGGGAGGCTTAGGATGGCTTGGTCTTAGAGTATGTGCAGGAGAGTAAAATGTAAGAAGACTGGAAAGGGAGGAAGGGGCCAGTTTGTGAAAGGACTTAAAAACCAAACAGAGGATTTTATATTTGATTTTATATTTGACTTAATCATTCATTTGATCCTGGAGGTAATAGGGAGCACTAGAGGTTATTTGTGGAAGGGGGAGGGGTGATACGGTCAGACTCACAAGTTAGGAAGAAACCCTTGAGCAGAAGTTGCAATGGGGTAAATTTAAGCTTGATCTCAAACAAACAAACAAACAAACAAACAAACAAACAATCAACTTCATAATAATTAGATCCCTCCACAAGTGGAGTGGATTGCTTAGGGAAGTATAGTGGATTCCTGGTTACTGGAGGCCTTGAGCAGAGACTAGATGACTATTCATCAAGGTCATGAAGTAGGGGTGATTATAGCTGGCCTCTGAGGTCTTTCTAGCTTGCAGATTCTTTGTGGAAACAAACAACTGCCCAATTTATCGAAGCATATTTTTCTTCCCTTAATATCTCCCACCCCAGACCCTTAGTGACCTAATTTATTAATAACATTAATAATTATTTCACAAATCTTAGGCATTATTCTTCTTGAATACTATCTGTTCTGGCTCACATGCAGACAGTCTGATAAAAATGAGCAATTCTTGAGATTAACTCATCAAAACCTTCTATCTGGGATCATTCACTGTTCATCTATTCATTCAACAAACATTTGTTCAGCTCCTCTTATGTTAAGTGGGTTCTACTAGGCATTGTGGATTCAGCAATGAAAGATGACACAGCCTTTGACCTCATGGACCTTCTCTGTGCCTGATAAGTTAACTACATAATTCAAAAACAGAAAAATCAAAGACACTGAAGCTTCTGGCAGAGATTTGAGTAAGATTTTCAGGATTTTTTAAGTGTAGAACACAGCCTAATGGAAAGATGGAAAGACTATCTTGTGTTCTATCAGTCCAGATTGGCCTTAGAATGTTGGTACCAAAAGGGACTAAGAGAGTATTGAGCACTCTTCCCTTCCTCCCCGCCCCCGTTTTAACAGAGATAATGGGAAAAGAAGTGACTTGCCCAAAGTCACTCAGATTCTTGTTAGTGACAGAGTCCTGCTCCATTTTCAGATTTTATTTGAGTGCTTTTATAGATGCTGTTACAGCAGCAATACAGGATACAGTAGAGTGAGAGAAAGAAAGCTACCAGTAGCTCCCTTTGTAGCATTAGCTATTTTTGCAAAACAGTCCCTCAATCAACTGATAAACATTTATTAAATGCTAGGCACTGTGCTAAATGCTGGGGATACAAAAAAAAAGGCAAAAGATAGCCCTTGCCCTCAAGGAACTTACGATCTTCTTTTCTACTTCTTTCCCACTCCCTACCAAAGGTTATAGTATGTTTATGTTGTGTATATATGTATGTGTACATAAGTATATGTACATATACAAAATATGTGTATATAAGTATTGTGTATGTGTGTGCATACATACACACATGCATACACATATATGGCACATAAGTTCTGGGTTCACTCATTCTGTCCCAGAATGGACCAGCGCTATCCAGTCATGTCCCCAGAGTTTATCTATTGCTCCACTTTTTAGGGTTCTAGGCAAGGATGTGCTGGTAGATGATTAACAACACTTTTTCAAAAGACAAATCTATGTGAGATACCCCTTTAACTTTTATCTGCATCATTAACATTTTCTCCATTACTTTCTCAAGTCTAGACAATTAACAAAAAAATTCAAGTCTTGATTTGTAGTGTTTGTCAGTTTCTTAGGTACAAGAAATTCAATTGAAAATTTTAATAATCAGATTTCATTGAATTGAAAAAAACTGTAATAATCACATTTCTTGAGCAGATCTGAACTGACTCCAGGACACACTTATTTCTGGGGATAACCCTGATGTGTTGGGGATATCTAATTCTATTGTTCACAAGTCCCTATCTGGTCTATTCACCCTAATATCAATTGAATAGTTAATATTTTGTTCATATCTATTAACCATTTAAACATACCTAGAAGCCAGTTCACCAATTCTCCATGTGGATTGGTACTGGGCAGAGCATCCTGCATTAGCTCTAAGAACTGGGTCCTCAGTGGCCAGTGTCTTCATTGCATACATATGTGTATATATATGTGTAGATACATATATATGAAAATGTATTTATACAAACATGCATAGATACGAATTTATGTATATAAACTTTGTATTTCTTCTAGCACTTAGTACAGTAGGGTCTTAATAAATATTTCTTCAGATAATGAATACATATTTGATTAACAGTAAAGGAAATCAGGCTAGCCATGTTGTTTGAATGCCGAACATACCCTTATCAAAAAGGTTATTTTATGGAGAATTCACACAGGACAAGCATTCATGTGGTGGTCAGAAGAAGCGATACAAGGACACTCTAAAGGTCTCTCTTAAAAACTTTGGAACTGATTGTGTGACATGGGAGACACTGGCACAGGACCACTCAGCGTGGCATACCCACATCAGAAAAGGTACTGTGCTCTATGAGCAAAGCAGAAGTGAAGTAGCTCAAAGGAAATGCAAAATGCATAAATTTAGCGAATCCACCCCAAATGTTCACATGGACTGCTTGTGACTGACCTGTGGTAGAGCATTCAGAGCTCATATTGGTTTGATCAGCCACAGTCGGATGCACTGTAACTTGACTCTAACATAGTGATATCATTTTGGTCCTCTGAGAACGAAGGACAACCAGCACCAAAGGACATCAGGCTATTTTAGGTAGAATTCTTTCCACATTCAACACCTGCCATATGGTGGAGCTGTAGAACCACAAACAGCTCATTGGTTTTGCTTTTTTTAATTTGTCAACATCCATCTTTTATTGATTGGCCTCAACTTAGAGTAAGCTCTTACCTCTTTCAAATAGTGATTTTACACTGTAAAATATAATGACAGCTTCTATTCATTCATGTAAATAGGGAAAAGAATATAGACAGGTCTTGCTTTACATAAGTGGACCGTTCAGTAGATCTCTACGTAAAGCAATTATGTAATGCGAATTTTCCCCTATCCACCCACTTCACTTAGCCTATATAATAAAGGCATACATGAAATAATACTTTTATGCAAAGCATAAAATATACTAAAATGTAGACATATTAAATAATGTACCATGTTAATAAACAGAATTATGAAATGAAAGGTAAAGTTAATGATAAATTATATTGTACAGTAAAGTTAACATAAGTGTACAGTATGACAATTTTTGTCCTCCTTCCTATTTTCTAATTTTTTAAATTTTCATTTCCAAGTCTATTGGCTTACATTTGTGAGATGGTTCACTTTTCTCCTTATGAGAATGTTTGCCACCAGCCACGGTGACAATATAAGGATCACTATTGAACACAGGGAGAGGCACAGTATCACTCATTGTCTGTGACATGTAGAACTGACTTCTCAGCTTCCTGCTACCATTTACACTGCCTCTATTGTTCAGGCTTACTAGACAGCATCTGCTTTGCATACAACATTTTTGGAATTTTTCTTTCAGAATTCTTTACATAAAATTGAGTTTGTATAATGTGAATTTACATAAAGCAAGAACTGTCTGTACTGGTTTTCGATTCACAGGGTTGAAGTTGAAATCCTTACACTCTTACTTACTATCTGTGTGACCTTGGACAAGTCATTTCAACTTGCTAGGCCTCAGTTTCTTCATGTGTAAAATAAGAGGTTTTGTCTTGATGAGATCCGAGATCCTGTCCAGTTTCAAATCTATGATTCTCAGATAAATCAGTGGGAGATGAATAGGGAGAGATTTGCCTCAAGGGAACATTACACAGATGCTGAAAGAACAGTCATGTGTGTGAAATACAAATGAAGGGATGAGCAGAGGAAAGGATTACGTAGGAAAATGTTTAAAAATATTCACTTATTTGAGGTATGTTGTTACAATGTCACTTAAGTGATAAACTAGAACAGGAATAAGCATTTATTTTGCCTGCACAGCCTACATGTCCGTGCTGAACTGCGCACCTCTCCCAGCCTGGTGCACTAGACCTTTCCAATCAACCATCCAGGTTGTCTTGGGCTGGAAATTTGTTTCACTCTGTCTTTTTGTGGGTTCTGCTGCTCTAGAATTGGTTTAGAGCCATTTTTACAGGTATTTGGTGGGGTTTGGGGGAGAGCTCACGCAAATCATTGCTTTTACTCTGCCATCTTGGATCCTGTCAAAAATAAGCATTTATTAAGCACTTACTTTGTGCCAGGCTCTGTGCTAACCCCTGGGAGGGGTATAAAAAAAGCCAAAAATATAGTCCCTACTCTTAAGGAACTTCTTATATTAGACAACATACAAACAACTTGCAAACATAGAAGACCTACATAATGTAACTAAAAGGTAATCTCGGAGGAAAAGCACTAACGTGTGGTGGTGGTGGTGGTAGTGGTGGTGGTGGTGGTGGTGGTGGTGGTGGTGGTGGTGGTGGTGGTGGTGGTGGTGGTGTTGATGGTGGTGCTGATGGTGGTGCTGATGGGACTGGGAAAGGCTTCCATCTGCAGCTGAATCCTGAAAGAAGTCAGCAAAGCCAGGAGATGGTGTGTTGTGTGTGAGAAACAGCAGTTAGTCCCAGGCTGCCTGTTTGGGAAGGAGTAGTGCATAAGAAGACTGGAAAGGGAGAAGGGAGACAGGTTGTGAATGCCAAACCAAGGCCTTTATATTTGATCCTGGAGGAAACTGGTAGCCACTGGAATTTAAAGTGATAATCCAGTGTCAGGCCACATTTGAAATTCAGCAATAACGTCGACAAGCTGGAGCCTGTGCAGAGGAGGGTTGCAAGGTGCTGAGGGAGCTGAATATCATGCCATATGAAGACCAGCTGAAACAATGGTGATGTTTAATCTAGAGAAGAAAAGACTGAGGGGAGATGTGGTAGCAGGCTTTGAGTCTTTAAAGGTCTGCCATGAGGCAAAGGGATCAGACTCCACTGATCTGAGTGCAGCTTATAGCAGAATGAAAGAAAGCAGGCTGTCTTATCTCCCTTTGCATCCTTACCTAGGAGGAAGCTCTGCTTTGTTCCACAGGGCTGAACGTGGACCTATCATTGGTAATTGTAGGGATTCAGATTTAGGTTCATTGAAACGGAAAGTTTGCTGGGCCTGGAGCTAATTAGAAGATGTCTGTTTGAGTGCTGGCTGTCTCTGACTGCCTGTATGACCTTGGGCCAGTCACAGCCTTTCTGAGGTTCACTTTTCCCCTCTCTAAAATCAGATGGTTTTGGCTCAGGGATCTTTCAGGTCCCATTCCAGCTCTGAATTCTATGAACTTTGGAGATGACAATACTTGTGCTACTTCCTTCAAAGAGCCGTTGTGAAGAAAGTGCATAAACTGTAAGGTGATATATAAATGTGAGTTATTGTTATTATTACCTGGAAATGATTGGGACAGTAAAGACTAGGTCTTTGCTCCAGGCAGTTCGCTCCAGGCAATAGCTGAGGATTTGACCGGGACTTCTTGAGGCCTGTTGTTGTTGTTGTTGAGTTATTTCAGTTGTGTCTGACTCCTTACAACCCCATTTGGGGTCTTCTTGGCTATGATACTGGACTGGTTTGCCATTTCCTTCTCCAGCTCATTTTACAGATGAGGAAACTGAGGCAAGCAAGTTTCAGTGACTTTCCCAGAGTCACACTGCTTTTCTGAGACACGCAGGTGTCTGAAGCCAGATTTGAACTCAGGAAGATGAATCTTCCTGACTCCAGGTCTGGTGCTCTATCCACTGTGCCACCAAGCTGCTCCCATCTTGAAACTGATCTTTTTCTTATTTTAATAGGTACTAATATGGCCCCATACATTTCAGATTTCCTGAAACAGCATTGATTTAAATTTAATATGATATAATTTAAATTTAAATAAGCATTGATTTAAATAAAAAAGCTGGGAAGCTCAGTGGTACAGGGAAGGCAGCTTGGTGGAGAGAACTCTGGACCTAGAATCAGGAAGACCTGAGTTCAAGTTTTTCCTCATATACTTATTAGCTGTGTGATCCTGGGCAGGTCACTTAACCTCTGTCTACCTCATTTCCTTTATCTGTAAAATGGGGATAATAATAGTACCTACCTCTCAGGGTTGTTGGGAGGATAAAATAATATAATATTTATAAAGTTCATTATAAACCTTAAAGAGGTATGTAAATGCTATTTACTTGTAACAAGGCTTTGAGGAAGGTATATCATTTGTCCGATCATTTGTCTCAATTTTTGGTATAGAAAACATAATCACAGTATGTAAAATGGGCACATATGTGTAGCTACATCTATATTTATCTAACTATCCACACACACACACACACACACACACACATATGACAGAGAGTGAAAGAAAGAAAGAGAGAAGGAAGGAGTGAGAATTACATTTGTACATTTTAGCTATCACTGTATCTGATTGCTACTTAATCTGTTTTAGCATTAAAAACACATGGAAGAGGTTAATTCATCATTATTATTTTTGCTAATAATCATACTTTACACATCCATAGTGCCTTGTAGTATTTAAAGTGCTTATAAACAAACGGTCACATTTGATTCTTATGATACCCTTTTTAGTTACATAAGGAGAAGTATAATTTTTTTTTCCATTTTCTAAGATGATGACAGAGTCTTAAAGAAGTAATGATTTGTCTAAGTCACAGCTAGAATTAGAATTTGAACTCTAGGTTGGGGCAAGGAGGAAAGACCAAGATTTGAAACAATAACAACAACAACAATAACTGCAACAATTAATCTGTTTGCCTGTTATAATCCTAAATCAAAAGGAATGGGTACTACCATAAGGTGGCACAGTGTGGCTATCATTTAAACTAATCTGAGAAAATCTATGTTACTATGGACAAAAGTATGCCCAGCACGTGCCTTTATAAATCACAGGTTTGCACAAGATTCCATGGGGGGTGAAATAGACGTGGGGATCTTTTATCCAGCTTTTTGGCATCTTTGTTTTCATGTTTGGTCTTTGGTTATATTGATTCTTTGAACAGACTCTCCTTGGCTCTCCTATTGCTTCTTAACAATGCTTTTCCTCTGCTGTTTTTCTCTCTCCTGCTGCTGCACCAGGGTTTTTATTGGCACTTACAAAATACATGTCAAAACCTGCCTTGCATTTGGACCAAGGTTTGTATTTTTGTTTTTGCCACAGTTATACTGTGAGCCAGTAGTTATGAAAAGATCATGCACTGCATATGTCTTGTGGAAAATAAGGTATTATGTTTTCTTTGTTTAGAAGAGTGAAGTCTTCAAGTTTTCCCTTAAAATTGGAAATAGTTTATAAAAATACCAACTCAAACTCTCATATTCTCTGCTAAGAATTTTTAGTCTATGCTAGCGTTTGGTTTCTTTTTTCAATAACATTTTCCCATAGTTTCTAAAAACCAAGGTCAGGCAAACCTTAAGAGGTGAAGTTGGGTTAAGATGCTAACTCAGTAGTTTGAGAAAGAAAGATGAAGAAAGCCAAGGGAATACAAAAGACTTTAGGAAATTTTGCCACCTAGTTTTGGGTCATGAGCCACATACCATTTAGTTCTGGGTAAAGTTGTGTCTTATTTTATGAAATTTGAATGGATCAAAGACTCATGTAGGGATATAGAGATAGCAATGGAGATGCCTCGCTCCATATCTCCTAGGAGATTAGATTTTGCTCCCTTTGTGAGTACTGTAAGGGCATAGCAGAGGCTTACTTGCTTTCCTATTTTTAAGAGGTGTTATTTTGCTAAAATTGTATTTATCTGTTATACATCAGATGTCTGAAGTCTAGGGTAAGGATGCTTTTGGGGTTCAAGATGTCTTCTGTTTTCTCTAGTCTTTCTGCTTCTCTCTCCCAGAAGTTTCTCAGTCAATCAGTAGTCCTGTCTCCCTGTATGTATACAGCATCATAGGATTTTCCTCCAGAGGAATGCCGAGACCACCTGGGGTGGTAGGGACCAAGAAGTATAGGAATCACACCTTTCTTTGACATATACTAAGAAACAGGTTCTCATACATGCCATGATACAGACTTGGCCATTCCGTCAGAAATCTAGGTGGCACAGAGGACAGAATGCTGGGCTTGCAGTCAGGAACCCCTGAGTTCAAATCTCAGATACTTACTAGTTTTATAAGCTTGGGCAAGTCATTTAACCTTTTGTTGGCCTCAGTTTCTTTAGTTGTAAAATGGGGATAATAATAGTATCTACCTCCTAGGGCTGTTGTAAGGATCAAATGAGATAATATTTGTAGAGAGCTTAGCACAGTGTCTGGTGTATAGTAAGTATTATATAAATGCTAGATATTCTCCTCCTCCTCCTCTTCCTTCTACTAATGATAACAGTAAAATTATTATTATTCTAAATATACTAGACATGTCATGATGGGCTAGTCACTTCATCTCTTTAGGCTTCCAATATCCTCATTTGTAAAATGAAGAGGTTGAAGTAGATGTAAAAATGACAGATGAGGAAATAAGATTACTAGCCCATCATTACATGGCTAATATGTATCAAAGAAATATGCAAATATAAGGTGGTATATAAATTTTAACGTACTATATATAATTATATTAATAGCATATGTTTATATATGATAAGGTGGTATATATTTTAATAGGTATATATTTATATAACTATATACATATTATATTATATATTTATATGTTGTAAGGAGGTATATATATTTTATAAATAAAAATAATAATGATAATTTGAACCCAGGTCTCTGGCTTATGTCCAGAGTTCTCTGTACTATACAGCTGCTTCTGATTTGGGCAAATTGAGATAATTCTTTATTTTAGTGGGATAGCTTGTTATTTGTCCTGAACTAAACTATTATAGCTTAGACTGCACACAGATTTTGATTTTCTTTGCCTTCTTGCTATGCTATATTTTCTGACTTTGACCTTGCTTCCTGTTTAAGCACTGTCCTCCCGTCTGTGATCCTTTTAGCTTCATGCTACGTCTGCCTTATTCTTGATTCTTTGACCCTTGTCACATGAAAAGGTGGCCCTTTTCCTTGCCAAGGCAAACCCTTCTACTTGCACAAGTGATATCATTCTATCCTATTTTTTCCTCCCCCTCTATCACATCCACTCTCACTTATCTTTAATCTTGCCTTGTCTACTGACTTCTTCCCTACTGTGTACACATATGCCCATGTCTCATCATCCTCAAAACACCCTCACTTGATCCACCCATCCCCACTAGCTATCATCTCATATCTGTCTTCCCAATTTTCCAGAGTTGTTGTGAGGATTGAATGAGATAATAATTGTAATGCACTTAGCACAGTGCCTGCCTGGCATGTAATAAACACTATGGAAATGTTAGCTATTATTAATATTAAAATTGTTTCTAAAATCCTTGAGAAGGCTGTCTACAATTGATACTTCCATTTCCTTTCTTCTTACTCTTTTCTTAATCTTAAATCTTTGTTTCTAACCTCATCATTCAACTGAAATTGCTCTCAGATTCAAAGTTACCAATGATCTCTTAAATCTAATGGACTTTTCCAACCAATCCTCATCCTCCTTGACCTCTCTGCAGCCACCTTCTTCTTAATACTTTTTTCTCTTTGTGTGTGTGTGTGTGTGTGTGTGTGTGTGTGTGTGTGTGTGTGAGACACTACTCTACCCTGATTCTTTTCCTATCTTTATCCAGGTTGTGCCTACTCTTGGTGGGTGCTCTCTCAGAGCTCTGTGCTGGGCCCTCTTTGCTTCTTCTTTTATTCTATTTCATTTGATGATCTCATCAGCTCCCATGGATTCAATGATCATCCATGGATTCAATGATCATCCTTATGCAATTATTCCCAGGTCTCTTTATCCAGTTCTAACCTCTCTCCTAACCTTTGTACTTACATCTCGACTGGCTACTGGTCGTCTCAAACTGGACTTTTGCAAAGACCTCTTAAATTCAACTTGTCCAAAATTGAATTAATTATTTTTCTTTTCCCAATCCCTCCTCTTCTTAACTTCCCTATTACTCTCATGGTTACTACCATCCTCCCAGTTACTCAGGCTCACAGTATAGATGTCACCCTCAATTCCTCACTCTCTCTCACCACTCATATCCAATCTGTTGCCAAGTCTGGTTGATTTTACCTTTGTAACATCCCTCCCCTTTCTTTCCTCTGACATTGCCAACATCTTGGGGCAAATCCTTATCCCTTTTGCCTAGACTGTTACAATAGCCTTCTACTTGGTCTTCTTGCCTCAAGTCCCTCCTTGCTCCAATCCATACCATATTTAACTGTCAATTTGGTCTTCCTAAAGCATACATTTGACCATGTCAATACCTATTCAGTAAATTCCAGTGGCTCCCTATCACCTCTAGTGTAAAATATAGAATGCTTTGCTTGGTGTAAAAAAGCCCATCATCACCTGACTTTGCTAACTTTTCCTGTCTTCTTCTACCCTACTTCTTATTTACTTCTTAGCCTTACTTGTTTTGTGATCCAGTAACACTGACTTCCTTGCTGTTCCTTGCACGACAATCCATCTCCCAATCAACCATGTATTTTCTCTGTCTGTTTCCCATGCCTGGAATTCTCTTCCTCTTCATCTCTGCCTCCTGACTTCCCTGGCTTCCTTCAAGTCTCATTTAAAATCCCACCAACTACTGGAAGTCTTTCTGATTCCTTCTGGGAATCTCAGTGCCTTGCTTCTGAGATTATCCCTTACTTATCCTGTATATATCTTGCTTGTACATAGTTGTTTTCATGTTGTCTCCCATATCAGACCGTGAGCTCCTTGAGGGCAGAGACTGTCTTCTGCCCTTTTTTTTTGTATTTCCAGTGCTAAGCACAGAGCCAGGCTCATAGTAGTCACTTAATTGGTTGGTTACCTTTTGCTTTCTCTCTTTTCTCAGTCATTTGTAAAGCCTCATCAGATAGTCATTTTGCCAATGCACAGTAGATGCATGACACAGAAATGATGACAAAGATAGGTTGTTAGAACTGAACAGGACCCGGGCAGGCTGGATGTGGGTATGTAATTTCAAACAGAGGTCTCCCAACACATGTGGCATGATAAAATTTTTCCATCACAGATCTATTGATGGCAATAACATTTTGGTAGACATTTTCTGCTCTAAAGGCAAACACTGGAAGGGAAACGATAGCTAATTTCTCTTCAGGTAGCTTTGTATAAACAACAGCCAGAACAGTTGTGGTACCTGCTGATGCATTAATGATGACAAGTAACCTTCCTGTGACCAATTTGCTGAGATAACTGACCAAGGCGAAAATAATACCCTCAGACAAGTAAACCAGAATGAATTGCTCTCTTCCCAGAATATTTTAAATATAGGTAGAAAAAATGCCATAAAACACACATGCTTATTACCATGTGAAATAAGAGAGTGGGGGAATCTTCTGGTTAACTGAATTCATGGTTAACCCCAAAACTCCTTTCTGGTTTCAGCTGTTGCTGAAAATCTTTGTAAAGCATATTAGTACACTTTCCTTCCTTAGGAAGTACAGAGCAGTAAATGTAATTGCATCTTTCTTTGATGATTGAGGATCTTGCAGTGCCTCTGGGTTGTAAGTCTAGCTATAAATTCTCATTATATGGTATTGTCGATATAGAAGATGCAGGAAATTGGGCTAAATATGTACTGACCCTAAGATATAGCCAGGAAGTTACCTTTTTGGGGGAAGAAGAAAAAGAAATCTCTGACTATAGCTTGCTGTATTACTCTTTGTTTGTCTTAAAGGCCGATATAGAAAATCAAGGAAACAAGTCAATAATCATCTTATCAAGTACCCATTGTGTGCCAGGCAATGGTCCAAGCACTGGAGAAAAATAATTGGAAATTTTGGTCATTTAATCAAGGTTTCAGTATTTAATTTTTTCTCACCCAAAGCAAGAAATGCACACAAAAATGAGAAATATGATTCAGTGCTGCAGGAGGAGGAGTTAGGAGTTGTGTCTGAGAAGGTGTAGTGTTGGGTATGAATAAACAGATAAGGCATGAGCAGGCTTTCATGCAAGCATCCATTTACTGGTCCATAAATACTCTGGGCAAAACACACAGTCTCAGAATTTGAAAGTTGGAACAGCTCTAAATGTTCATCTAGTTTAACTCATACGGTAAAGGAATCTGTACTATGGTGCACTTAATAATTGGTTTTCTAAGTATTTGGAGACCTCCAAGGAGAGAGAACCCATTACTTAAAAACTCCATCCTAACAATCATTACAACATAAAACCACAGGACTTGAAAAGGACCAAAATTATAACACTGATCTCTGATGTTCATACGTAGTTAATACCTTCTATCTGCAAAGAGAGGGAAAGATCAAACAGAATTCAGAGTCAATTCTTGTTGATTTTACCTTTGTATAAATCTTGTAAATTCTCATATATATCTGGATGGGGACAGGTGAGACAAAATTTGGGAACATATTAAAAGGATGGTTAATAATGTCAAGAAAAGGAAGTAGTGATAATAAAGAGTCGGCATTACTTCACCAAATACATATAATGACACATTATCTTCATCTTTTATTTGCTAGATAGGGATCATGTAGGTGGTGCAGCAGATAGAATGCCCAGCCTGGAATCAAGAAGACCTGAGTTCAAATCTGGCCTCAGATACTTACTAGCTGTGTGACCCTGGCCAAGTCACTTAATTGTGTTTGCTTCAGTTTCCTTATCTGTAAAAATGAGCTGGAGGAGATGGCATACCACTCCAGTATCTTTGCCAAGAAAACTGCAAATAGGGTCACAAACAGTTAGACACAACTGAACAACAACAATATAAGACTACTAGATCAGAGAAGTGTTGTAGATACAGTTTACCTTGATTTTAGAGAAGTATTTGATGAATTCATTTTTGCTATCTTACAGAAAATATGGAAAGAGATGGCCTAGATAGATACATAATTGGATTGATTTGGAACTATTTGAATGGCTGTACCCAGAGTAGTCATTCATAATTTGATGTCAATTTGGGATGGGATTTGTACTTAACCCTATATTATTTAATATTTTTATTAATTACATGGATAAAGGTATATATGTCAGCTTATCAAATTTTCAGATAACACAGGCTAGGAGAGATAGCAAATACATTGGGTAATAGGATACGAAAAGATCTTGATGGTTTAAAATGCTGGACACAGTCAAATAAGATGAAATTTCATGGCTTTCAGGTAGACCAGTAATTCTTAAGTTATCTCTCCTGGATCTATTTTCCAGGTCAGTTGTTTTTCCAATGAAGTCCTTTACATTTTTTTTTCTATTTTTTCATTCTTTTGATTTTGTTTGACTGACTCTTGATGTCTTATACAGTCATTAGCTTTCGATGCCCAGTTCTAATTTTTAATGAATTGTTTTCTTCAGTTAGTTTTTGTACCTCCTTTTCCGTTTGTCCCATTTTACTTTTTAGGGAATTCTGCTCTTCATTGAGTTTTTGTGCCTCCTTTTCCAGTTGGCCAATTCTACTTTGTAAGGAGTTGTTTTCATCTTAACCTCCCTGAGTCCCAGTTTTCTAATTTAGAAGTTGTGGTCGTTAGAGTACATTGCCTGTGAGATCTCTTTCATTTCTAGCTCTATGATACTATAAGTTACAGAGAGACAGATTTTGGCTTGATGTAAGAAAAGTAGACATATCTAAAAATAAAAATGGGCTACCTTGGGAGGCATGCTTTATTTTTTGATCCCCCAGATGATCACTGGTTTTTCATTTAGGCAGAGTTTCATATCCTTTTAATGTTCTCTTCATTTAAGTTGTGGTTAATTAGATTGTTCTTTGCTCCTGCTTATATTTATTTCATTCTGCATCAGATTATATAAATCTTCCCATGTTTCTCTGAATGCTTCACATTTGTCACTTCTTAATGTAAAATATTTTATTACATGTATATACCATAGTCTTTTTTTTTAATCTTCTCCAATCCAACTTTGCTTCCAGTTCCTTTGCACAGCAAAGAATATTGCAATGATTATTTTTATATATTGGACCTTTTTTCTTCTTTCAGTCTCTTACTCCCTCAGGATATAGATTCAGAAGGATTATTGGGTATGGATAGTTTAGTCACTTTCTTGGTAAAATTCCAAATTGTCATCTAGATAGTCAGACCAATTCATAGTTCCACCAATGGTGTTAGTGAAATATCTCCTCTCAGTTCCCCACTCCACCACTGATTATTCCCATTTTGGTCATCTGCCAATTTGCATAGTGTGAGGTGAAATTTTAAAATTATATTATTTTCATTATATTGGCACATTTAAGTCTCATTTTATTTCTATAGAATTTTTTGTAGCTTTAAATGTATAAATTTTATGGGTGGCTTGATAGTATAACCCCCAGGTATTTTATTATTTTGTGCTTGTTTTGAATGGAATGTCTCTTATTATAATTTCTTTTTGTTTTTATTCAGTTGTTTCTATCATGTCTCACTCTTCATGGATCCCATTTGGGATTTTCTTGGAAGAGATACTGGAGTGGTTTGCCATTTCCTTCTCCAGCTTATTTTACAGGTGAGGAAACTGAGGCAAACAGGGTTAAGTGACTTGCTTAGGGTCACACAGCTAGTAAGTATCTGAGGCCAGATTTGAACTTAGGTCTTCCTGACTCAGGCCCAGTGCTCTATATATTATGCCTCTTAGGTCCCCTTTCTTTATGTTTTGCTAATCTTATGTAGAACTACTGATGATTTATGTGGCCTATTTTGTATACTGCTACTTCACTGAAGACATTGATCAATTTATTTCTTTACTGACTTCTGGTGCCAAGATGGTGGAGTAAGGAAGGAACCTTATGAAGCCCTCCCCAATTCTCCTCCAAACAAATAGAAAACTGCCTCAGAGTTGATCAGGGAAGTAACTCACCAGCACAGGAGGAAAGGTCTGTCTCACTGGGGTGGGAGGGGAGTAAGGTCCAAGAGCAGCAGCAGCAGCAGCAGCAGCCAGTCTCACAGCAGGGGGCCTATAGTAAGACCCCCCCCCCCCCCCCCCCCCCGCAAAGCCTGGTGCAATCCACCAGAGAGACCTCACCTTCCTGCAAACCAGCAGCCCCCTAGGCAAGTGAGCAGTCTGTGCAGAGCAATGAGATCCCACCCCAGTGATCCCCAACCCTAGCACAAGCCAACAGCAAGGCCTTGACCTCATTGTTGACCTGTAGTGAAGCTCTGCCCCAAGGCTAGCCAACAGCAAGACCCCACCCCTAGAGTCTACTATCAGAGAGATCTTGTTTCCATAGCAACCCAGTAGCAAGGTCCCATCCCTGGGGCAGACCAGCAACAAGATGCCTCCTCCAGGGCCAGCCACCAGAAAGACTCTGTTATCACAACAAACTAGCAGCAAGGCCCCACTCCTTAGAGCAGGCCAGCAGCTAAACCCTACCCAAGGGAGGCCAATGGGGAGATGCCACCCCCTAGTACAAGCCAGAAGGGAAGCCTACCCTCCAGAGGAAGGAAACAGCTAAGCCCTGAAGCCCAGTGAAAGCAAGCAGTAAGACTCAGAGCTCCAGCACAGAAAGCTTGGGTCAGTTCAGAATCAGAGCTCAACTCTCATATAAAAGCACCAACTCACTAAATAGGCAGAAAAAATGAGCAAAAAACAAACAAAAAAAAGAAATTGACTATAAAAAGTTACTATGGTGACAGAGAGGATCAAGGCACAAACTTAGAAGAGGACAACAGTGTCAACATAGCTACAGGTGAAGCTTCAAAGAAAAATATTGGTCTTAGACCCAAAAAGAACTCCTGGAAGAGCTTAAAAAGAATTTGAAAAATCAAATTAGGGAAGTAGAAAAAAATTGGGAAAGGAAATGAGAGTAATGCAGGAGAATCATGAAAAAGAGTCAGTAGCATGGGAAAAGATATACAAAAATTTCAGAGGAAAATAACTCTCTAAAAAATAGAATTGACCAAATGGAAGAGAAATAACAAAAGCTCACTGAAGAAAATAATTCCTTAAAAATTAGAATTGAGCAAGTGGAAACTAATGACTCCATGAGATATCAAGATATGATAAAACAAAATTAAAAAAAAAACAAATAGAAAAAAATGTGAAATTTTTCATTGGAAAAACAACTGATATAGAAAATGAATCCGGGAGAAATAATATAAGAATTATTCAACTACCTGAAGGCCATGATTCAAAAAAAATCCTGGACAACAACTTTCAAGAAATTATCAAAGAAAAGTCACCTGATATAGTAGAACCAGAGGGCAAAATAGAAATGGAAACAATCCACCAAACACCACCTGAAAGAGATCCCAAAATGAAAACTCCCAGGAACATCACAGCCAAATTCCAGAGCTCATATATCAAGGAGAAAATATTGCAAGCAGCCAAAAAGAAACTATTCAAATATCATGGAGCTATAATCAGGATTACATAGGATTTGGTAACTTCCACATTAAAGAACCACAGGGCTTAGATTATGCTATACCAGAAAGCAAAGGAGTTAGGATTACAACCAAGAATCACCTACCCTGCAAAATTGAATGTTATTTTTTAGGGTGGATATTTAATGAAATGGAGGATTTTCAAGCATTTCTAATTAGAAGACCAGAATTGAATAAAAGATTTGACCTCCAAATATCAGACTTAAGGGAAACATAAAAAGGTAAAAAAGAAACAAGAAAGAGAAAACATAAGAAATTCCATAAAGTTAAATTTTTTATATTTCTACATGGCAAGATAATATTTGTAAATATAGTAATAAAGTTATTACTTTATTACTATAAGAGCAATTAGAAGGAGTATGTGTAGACAGAGGGTGTGGATATAAGATAACTTTGATGTGATGATACCCCAAAAAACAAAATCAAGGGGTGAGAAAGAAAATTGCACTGGAAGAAGAAGAAGGGGGGAGATTAAATGGGGTAAATTATCCCACATAAAAGAGGCATGAAAGAGCTATTATAATTGTGGGGAAGATGGGGGTGGGTGGGTGGTGGGCAAAGTTTAAATCTTACTCTCATCAAAATTGGCTCAAAGAGTGAATAACATATTCATTCAGTTGGATGTAGAAATTTATCTTACCCTATAAGGAAGTAAAAAGGGACAGGGATAACAGAAGGGGCAGAGAGGACTGAAAAAAGGGAGGGTATACTGGGGAAGGGGTGATCAAAAATAAAACACTTGTGAGGAGGGAAAGAGTGGGGGGTGAGAGAGAGAGAAATAAGGGAAAAATAGCATGGAGGGAAATACACAGTTATAATAACTATAAATGTGAATGGGATGGACTCATAAAACGCAAGTGAATAACAGAATTGGTTAAAAACCAGAATCCTATAGCATGTTGTTTACAAGAAACACATTTGAAGCAGAGAGATACACACGGGGTAAAAGTAAGGGAGTGGAACAGAATCTATTATGCCTCAGCTGAAACAAAGAAAGCAGAGGTAGTAATCATGATCTCAGACAAAGCAAAAGCAAAATTTGATCTAATTAAAAGAGACAAAGAAGGAAACTATATCTTGTTGAAAGGTACCATAGACAATGAAGTTATATCAATACTAAACATATATGCACCAAATGGCATAGCATCAACATTTTTGAAGGAAAAGTTGAATGAGTTACAGGAGGAAATAGATAATAAAACTGTACTAGTGGGGGACCTTAACTTTCTCCTCTCAGAACTTGATAAATCTACCCAAAAAATAAACAAGAAAGAAGTTAAGCAGGTGAATAAAATTCTGGAAAAGTTAGATATGATAGATCTCCAGAGAAAATTGAATGGGAGTAGCAAGGAATATACTTTTTTCTCAGCAGTATATGACTGAGAAAATTGACCCTGTATTAGGACATAAAAACCTCACAACCAAATGCAGAAGAGTAGAAATAGTAAATGCATCCTTTTCAGATCATAATGCAATAAAAATTACATGTAATAATGAACACTGAAAAGAGACATTAAAATTAATTGGAAATTAAATAATCTTATCCTAAAAACAAGTGGGTCAAAGAACAAATCATAAGAACAATTGATAATTTCATGAAAGAAAATGACAACAATGAGACAACATACCAATATTTATGGGATGTAGCCCAAGAGGTACTTAGGGGAAAATTTATATCTCTATTTTCTCACATCAGTAAAATGGAGAAAAAGCAGATCAATTAATTGGACATGCAACTAAAAAAACTAGAACAGAATAAATTAAAAGTCCCCAATTAAATACCAAATTGGAAATCCTGAAAATCAAGTGAGAGATTAATAAAACCAAAAGCAAGAAAACCATTGATATAATAAATAAAACTAGAAGTTGGTTTTATGAAAAAATTAGATAAACCATTGGTCTAAATGAGTTAAAAAAGGAAAGAAGAAAACCAAATTACTAGTATCAAAAATGAAAAAGGTGAATTCACCACCAATGAAGAGGAAATTAAGACAATTGTTAAGAAGTTATTTTGCCCAATTATATGCTAATAAATTTGATGATCTAAATGAAATTAATGAATATCTACAAAAATATAAATTACCTAGATTAACAGAAGAAGAAATAAAATACTTAAATAACCCATTCTTAGAAAAAGAAATTGAACAAGCCATCAATAAACTTCCTAAGAAAAAATCCCCAGGACCAGATGGATTCACAAGCAAATTCTACCAAATATTTAAAAAACAGTTAATCCCAATAAACTATTTGGAAAAATAGTTGAAGAAAGAGTCCTACAAAATTCCTTTTATCACACAAATATGGTGTTGATACCCAAACGAGGAAGAGCCAAAACAGAGAAAGAAAATTATAAACCAATTTCCCTATTGAATATAGATGCAAAAATTTTAAATAAAATATTAGCAAAGATATTACAGCAATTTATCACAGGAATCATACACTTTGACCAGGTGGGATTTATACCAGGAATGCAGGGCTGGCTCATTATTAGGAAAACTATCAGCTTAATTGACCATATCAATAACAAAACCAACAGAAATCATATGATTATCTCAACAGATGCAGAAAAAGCTTTTGGGAAAAAAACAGCACCCATTCCTATTAAAAATATCAGAAAGCATAGAAATAAATGAGCTTATCTTAAAATGATAAGTAACATAGATCTGAAACCACTAGCAGGAATTATTTTTAATGAGAATAACCTGAAAGCCTTCCCAGTGTCATCAGGGATGAAGCAAGGATACCCATTATCACCTCAATTACTTAATATTGTACTAAAAATGTTAGCTATAGCAATAAGAGAAGAAAAAGAAATTAAAGGAATCGGAATAGGCAATGAGGGAACAAAACTATCACTCTTTGCAGGTGATATGATGGTATACTTAGAAAATCCTAGATAATCAATGAAAAAACTATTTGAAATTATTAACAATTTATTAACAATTTTAGCAAAGTTGCAGGATACAAAATAAACCCACATAAATCATCAGCATTTCTCTATATTACCAACAAAGTCCAGCAGCAAGAGATAGAAAGAGACTTTCCATTTTAAATAATCATAGACAGTAGAAAATACTTGGGAGTCTACCTTCCAAGACAAACCCAGGAATGATATGAAAACAACTATAAAACACTTTTCACATGAATAAAATCAGATCTAAACAATTGGAAAAATATTAATTGCTCATGGGTAGGCTTAGCCAATATAATAAAACAACAATTCTACCTAAATTAATCAATTTATTCAGTGTCATATCAATCAAATCATTGAAAAATCATTTTATAGAGTTGGAAAAAATAATAACAAAATTCATCTGGAAGAACAAAAGCTCAAGGATATCAGGGGAATCAATGAAAAAATGTGAAAAAAGATTGTCCATACCAGATATCGAACTGTCTTATAAAGTGGTAATTATCAAAACAATCTGGTACTACTGGCTAACAAACAGAGCGGTGGATCAGTGGAATAGATTAGGTACAAATTACATTATGGTAAACGACCATAGTAATCTAGTATATAATAAACCTAAAGATCCAAGCTTTTGGAAACAAATCTCATTATTTGACACAGACTACTGGGAAAACTGGAAAACAGTATGGCAGAAACTATGTTTAGACCAGCATCTCACACCATATACCAAGATAAGGTCAAAATGTGTGCATGATTTACAGACAAAGGGTGATACCATAAGCAAATTAAGAGAACATGGAAAAGTTTATCTGTCAGATTTATGGATAAGAGAAGAATTCAGGACCAAAGAAGATATAGAGAGCATTACAAAATGTAAAATAGGTAATTTTGATTACATAAAATTAAAAAGGTTTAGCATAAACAAAAACAATGCAACCAAAATTATAAGGAAAGCAGAAAACTGGGAAAAATTTTACAACAAGTATCTCTGATAAAGGCCTCATTTCTCATTTATGTAGAGAACTGAGTCAAATTTATAAAAATACAAGTCATTCTCCAATTGATAAATGGCCAAAGAATATAAACAGGCAGTTTGCAGACAAAGAAATCAAAGCTATCCATAGTCATATGAAAAAAATACTTTAAATCACTACTGATTTGAGAACTGCAAATTAAAACAACTCTGAGGTACCACTTCACACCTATCAGAGTGACTAGTATGACAAAGAAGGAAAATGGTGGATGTTGAAGGGGTTGTGGGAAAACAGGGACACTAATGCACTGTTGGTGGAGTTGTGAACTGATCCAACCATTCCGGAGAGCAATTTGGAACTATGCACAAAAGGCTATAAAACTTTGCAGACCCCTGTGATCCAGCAAAACCACTGCTAGGTCTATATACCAAAGACATCTAAACAAAGGGGAAAGGACCTATTCATACAAAAATATTTATAGCAGTTCTTTTTGTGGTACCTAAGAATTGAAAATCAAAGGGATACTCATCAATTGCAGAATGGCTAAACCAGCTGTGGTATATGATTATAATGGAATATTATTGTGCTATAAAAAATTACAAGCAGGATGATTTCAGAAAAATCTGGAAAGACTTATATGGACTGATTGATGCATAGTGAAGTGAACAGAACCAGGAGAATGTTGTACACAATAACAATAATATCATTTGATGATGCACTATGAATGACTTAGCTATTCTCAGCAATACAATGATCCAAGACAATCGCAAAAGATTAATGATGAAGCATACTATCCCCTTCCAGAGAAAGAACTGATATAGATTGAATACAGATTGAAGCAAGCTATTTTTTACTTTTTTTCTTTCATTTTTTTCTTTTATTCGAGCCTTCTTGTACAAAATGACTAACGTGGAAATGTTTTACATAATTGCACATGTATAACCTATATTTGCTTATCAACTAAGGGAAAGAAGGATAGAATTTAGTACTCAAAACTTTAAATAAAAATGTTAAAAAATTGGAAATAAAGTAGTAGAGATATGCCCACCTCCCAATTTATTTCTTTACTGATTCTCTGGAATTTTCTAAGTGCATCTCATCATTTGCAAATACAGATAATTTTGGCTCATTTTTGCCAGTGTTTACATTTCCTTTTCTATTGTGTTATTTCTGTAGATAGCATTCTTAGGACTGTACTATCACATAATAGCAGGGAGAGGAGGCATTCATGCTTTACATCTCTATGTACTGATAAAGATCTTAGTTTCACTATTGCAAATAATGCTAGCTCTTAGCTTTAGATATAAACTTTTGATCATATGAAGAAAGCTCCTTCTACAATTAATCGTTATACTTTAGGGGTATTTAACAGAAAAGGACACTTTGTTAAACGAAATTTTTGGCATCTATTGAAACAATGTATTTTTTGTTTACCTGCTTAATTATGTTAATTGATTTACCTAATGTTGATCTATCCTTGTATCCCTTGTATGAAATCAATTTTGTGACTTGGAATTATTTTCTGAATAATTCAATCAATCAATCAACATTCTTTTATTAAGAACTTATTGCATACTTGAAATTGTGTTATGCGCTTTCGGATAAAAAGACAAAAACGGAGCCATTCTTGCCACCAAGGAGTTTAAATTCTATTGGAGGAGTCAACATACATATCTGTAAACCTATGCATATATATAGAATGGATAGATGCAAAATGAAAATATGTAATAAATATAAAATAAACACAAGGTAGTTAATTATGATAGTTAAGGAAGGAGGGTTCTAGCAGTTGTGGATGGGGTGGAGGGATGGAATGGGAAAAGGTAGAAGGTGGTTCTTGAATTGTATCTTAAAATGAGAGATACTGTGAGATGAAGGTGAAAAGAGAGTACATTCTAGACGTGGTAGCTGGCCAGTTCTACATTCCTACATTGGTATAGTTCTCTTTTTATTCTTAGTCTCTTCCTGGTTTGGGTGTTAGGATTGTAGTTGCCTTATAAAGGGAATTGGGTTGGAAGCCTTTTGTCTCTATTTTTGAGAATACTTTTTGTAGCCAAGTTTTTTATTCCTCTTTCAAGGTTTGATAGATTTCTCTTGCTAATACATTTTGCTCTAAGCTTTTTCCCGTTGGCAATTCATGTATGGTTGGTTTAATTTTTACCCCCAAGACATGGCTATTTAAAATAATTCCTGTTTTGTAAGTTTGTGTATTTTATATTTTTGTAGATAAATTAACTTCGTTTGAATTCTCAGTTTTGCAGGCATATAATTCACCTATTCCTTTTTTATTTTGATAATTTGAGTTTCCTCTATTTTTTAACTAATCAGATTAGCTGATGCTTTACTGTTTTTGTTAGTGTTTTCAGTTCTATAGTCTTTTTTATTTTTAAGTTTATCTATTTTCTCTCTATTTTAAAGATTTCTTCTTTATATTTGTTTTAGAGTTGCTCATTTGTTTATTTTTCTAGTCTTTTTATTGAATGCTAAGTTGATTCTCTATTTTGTTTTCAGAGACATACATTTTACTGTGAGGACTGCTTTAATTGAATACCATAAGGTTTTGGATATTGTCTCATTGTTCTCATTATCTTTAAGATAATTATTGTTTCTTTTGTTTATTCTCTGATGCATTCATTATTCAGGATGTCAATGTTTATTGTTTCTTTAGATCTATCTTTCATAATATTTTATTCATTAATATTTTTTATAACTATGAAGGATGTGTCCAGTATTTTTTCTTTTCTTTGTGATTTCTTTATGATCTTGCACATGATCAATTTTTATAAATGTACCACAGGGTATGTGTTTGCTTTAATAATGTGATTCAGCCATCTCCATAGGTCAGCCAAATCTAATTTTCCAAGAGTATGTTCAGATCTATATTTTCCTTTTAAAAATATTTGTTGGATTTATTCCGCTATATCTTTTTACAATTTACCTTGCTCTTCTCTTAAGAAGTTTAGATGCTATGTAATTTGGGGCATATAATTTACTAATATTTTTGCAACATCTATGGTGCCTTTAAGCATTATGTAGTTTCTTGGGTCTCTCTTGACATTATCGTTGTTATTGTTGCTTTATTCAAAATTGTGATTGCAACTGCTGATTTCCATAGTTTCCCAAAACATGATAGATTTTTTTCCCATCTCCTTATTTATATCGATTTACTAATGAGGGAATGAGATTATTTTTCCAAAAAGAGTAATTCTTCCTCCTACTCTTTTCTTGATTTTTTCCAGCTATAGTTTTTGCTTCTTAGTTTTTTTTTTAGTAAGCTCGTAAGTGCTGTCTTTGACTTCCCAAAGCATCTCAATGTGCAAATTTTATTTAAAATAGATTTTTCTTAATATGTTTCTGTTTATATCATCTAAATTTCTTGTGTCTCATTTCTTCTCAGAGAACCAACCTGCATAATAAAGAATTTTTAAAAAAAGGAAGATTAAAAAAACCCAGCAAAATTGATAGACACATAGGGAAAATCTGATGTTATATGCTATATTCCACAGTTATTGACATTGAATTCTGCAAAGGATCAGGGTGAGGTATTTTCTCACATTTCTTCTTTGGAGCAAGTTTATTCTTTACACTTTCACATTAAGTTTTGATTGTTTTGGCAAATTTAATTCCAAAGCACAGCAAATAACAAACAAAAGATAACTCACACCCCACATTCCTGGCCTTGTCTAGCCCTAGCAACATGAAAATAAACATTTCATTTCTTCGTCTTCCACTGCTTTCTGAAAGTATTTAACTTTCTTCTGTTTGGTCATTTTGCATGTTGAATATCCTGCTCACCTTTGGATTCTTTTGAAGGAATTAATAAAATCCCCCTTTTTGCTCAAGGTGTAATTATTTTATTGTATGTTTTAGACAGGTTCTCAGAATATAATTTTGGGGTGCCAACCAATACTTCTGGAGATATAATATTCCAGTGTTTTCTTTTTTTTTGTTGTTCTTCAGTTTTCAGCCATGTACTAATCTTTGTGACCCCTTTTGGGATTTTGTTGGCAAAGATACTAGAAGGGTTTGCTAATCTTTCTCGAGCACATTTTATAGATGAGGAACTTAGCTACTAAGTGTCTGAGTCTAGATTTGAATTCATGAAGATGAGTCTTCTTGACTCCAGGCCCAGTGCTCTGTCCACTGTGCCATTTAGCTTTGCTTATAAATAAGGAATAATCCAGTGCTATTCTAATTGATTCTTCTTTGAAGGTGAAAGGTTTTCTTTTGTTATCTGCTGTTGTTGCCTGCAATTTTATTTTTTGCTATTGTAATTCGGAATTTTTATTATGATGTGTCTTGGTGAATTAAATTTAGTTTCCTCCCCTAACCCCCCACCCCGTCTATTAGTGTTCTTTGTGCCTCTCAATCTATACTCTGCTATCAACTTCCAATATTTCTGAGCAATTTTTTTCTATATAATTTTCTGAAATATAGTATATTTTCTTTTTCATGATGTTTTTCTAGGCCTATAATCCTTAGATTATTTTTTCACATTTTACCTTGAAGTTCAGGGGTTTTTGTTGTTGTTATTGTTTATTTTGTAGGACTCTCAAGTATTCTTCCAATCTTGTTGTTCTTTGATTTTGTTCAATTAATTTTTCTTTTGCTTCTGAATTTTTAGGTTCTTTTCCCTTAATTTTTCTGAAAAGTGACTGTGTATCAACCTTTTATTCTAGTTTTCTAGACTTTCTTAGTACTCATGTTAGCCAGGTTATTTTCTAATTAATGAGATTATTAACTTATGTTCTTTTTCTTTTATGTTTTCACTTAATTCCTTTAGCTTCTGTAGGTCCAACATTGTCAAACCTTTTTCTAAGTTCTTGTTGTCTATTCTTTATTTGCTTAGTCCAGGGGTAGGGAACCTGCTGCCTTGAGACCACATGTGGCCCTCTAGGTCCTCAAATGCCACCCTTTGACTGAATCCAAACTTCACAGAATGAATCTTTTTATTAAGGGGAGATCTATTCAGGTCTAAGCCTTAGACCCCCAGCTTAGACAACATTTGTGGCCCTGAAGCATGAGTGTAACTAGTTGGGACCCTGCTGATATGGTACTCTAAGAGGCTGCTATAGGTGGACCTCTACTCCACCTTTCCCACCTCAACTCTTTGGTGCTTTACAGACTGTCTTCAGTTCCTTGGCTAACCTAAGAGGGCTTGTTAAAATACGATGGCAGGAGGGTCCTCCAGACACTTCTGAGAGGAGACTTTGAGCCGTCTTTGAAACTACTTCCCTTCCCTACCTTTCTTTCTTGCTGGCTTATTTCACAGAATCATATGATTATAGATTTAAAGCTTGAAGGAACCTCAAAGGCAATTTAACCCAACCTTCTCATTTTGTAGATAAGGAAAGTGAGACCCAGGGAAGTTAAGAGACTTACCTAAATCATTTTAACTTCCATACTTTACAACTATCCTTTTTTCCTTCCTCTTAAGGTTTGGGGATAGCATGATTCACAATCCTCAATCTTACCTTGGAGTGCCTTTTTTCTCCTCCTCTCCCACACATTGCCAAGGGGTTAACTCCAAAAACCAATGCCTAAATGAGGCTGAACCAGCTAATAGCCTCCAGCTGCTGAGAGTGGGCTGTGGGCCGGAAGGGGACATCTGGTGGGCCAGGGATGGAAGTGCCAAAAGCAGTAAGTTGGTGAACTAGTCTTCATTTATTTTTTTATCTTCGGGGTGAGAATTGCCTTTAAGCGAATACTTTAGATTTTCCTCTTCTCATTGGATTTGATTCATTTTAGGGCATTTTTCTAGGTTTGTTTTTTTTTTTTTGAAATGGTGGAGGGGGATTTATGCTATAGGTTACTTCTCACTCAAATATTTTCCCTGGATCCTTTCTTGGCAACTCAAACAGAAAAATTAGAAATGAAAAACAGCAGGTACTTCAATTTTATATCTAATTGCTTGATGTTTGTTAAACTCTTTTTCAATCTTTTCATTATCAGCATCAATTCTAGGCTATCAGACATCACTACTAACCAAAGGTTTTGTCAGAATAATTCTCTGATGTGTTGCACATGGCAGTGTGGCCTGGACAATGGGATAGCAACCACCCAGAATAACAATGCAGTGTCCCAACAGCACACTTGTTTTATGGGCAGATTTCTCCTGTCTGGGATTTGGATTCCTGGGCTTTTTGTGTTATTGTTATTATTGGACATCCTGTATTCACTCAGTCAAAAACAGACCAGTCTGGGAGCCTGTACAGTTAACTTTTTGATTAGATAGTCTCTAACACGTGGGTCTGTGAGGGTTTTACTAACATCAGTACTTCTGATATGGTTCAATATAATTTGGAATCTATAACTGGATAGGACATTAGCATTCCATGTTGCTCCTCACCAAGGTCAACTGTCATGTTACCATGATCCTGCTTTCAGGGTACAGTGGGTGGGTGTAGGTTCTGAGCACCTGGAAGCAAGGGTGGTGTTGTTCATCCTTCCTTTTAGAAGAGGACCAATGACCTCAGGAAGGTGATGTCTTGACTCGCAAGTGAATTGGATTTAATGAGGCAGCGCTGTCCAAAGTTATCAGCCCCATTCTCTCTCCAGAATCATTGGAATCCAGTGGCAAGACATAGGTCAGGAAGACTGGTAATGGCCTAGCAGAAGCAGGGATGGTTTGATATTGTGTGAGGTGGGCAACTGAGCTCACATTAAAATTCTGTCATGGATAAAGTAGGACCAGGGATAGGAAGTGATGCTGAGTGTCAGTAAATTGAACATTCAAGAGCTGAAAGAACCAAGTCAAGGGAGGAAGCAGACCCAGGAGTGTTGAAGAGGGTTGACAGGAATCAGTTCCACAGGATTAAAAATAATAAACCTTCAGAACCAGTAAAGGAACCACAGTAGCTGAGACATAAGTGAGGCGGCCAATGACAACAAATGAACGGCTTCTCCGTGTTCTGTATATGCCTCTATGGAGCTGAGATTGTATGGGCTGGCTATGCCACTTTTTTTTTATTAAAGAGGAATTGTTTAATACTGTTAAGCTAATAAAAAAAATCTGATAAAACTTTTTAAAAAGCATAGTTAAAAGCATTGTCAAGTCCTACTTAGACTATACATGTTAATTAAAGAAAGTATATACCATTGCCACTGATCAAATGATTCCATGGTGATCTTTGAGTTGATTTAGCACTAGAAAAAAGTTGCATAAAATAATATGGTCAATACAAATTGTAAAGGCATGTGTGAATATGGGGTGTTTGAGGGCTTATGCAATAAGGGCTTCTTTGTTGATTTGTTCATAGTTCTAGACTTCTGGTAACATTGTTTTTTTAAAAATTTATTTTATTTTTAATTTATGGAATAAAACAAGCATTTCCATAACATAGTACAATAAAAGGATGATTGCACAGGAAACTATGAATCTACTATGCACAACTTGCTATTCCTTTCAAATACACAACAAAATTATCATGTAAATTTCTTTTTTTCTTCCCAATTTCTCTCCCCCCCACTCTCCTCCACCCCACTCCCATGCTAGAGATAGTTACCATGAGACACAAATTGCTATATACATGTATATTTATGAGTTCTTTTTCTGGATGCAGGTAGCATCTTTCTTCATATGTCCTTTATAGTTAATTTGGGTATTTATAATAATTAAAATAACATTCACTCAAAATCATTCTTAAAACAATATTTCTAAAAAACCCAACAACAATATTGCTGTTTCTGTATTCTATGTTCTCTTGGTTCTTCTCATTTTGCTCTTCATTATTTCATGTAAGTCATTCCATATTTTTATAAGACCTTGAGCTCATCATTTCTTATAGCATAGTAGTATTCCATCACAATCATATATTACAATTTGTTCAGCCATCCTAAGGCAAATATGGAAGTCTCTGTCCTCAAGAAGCTGACATTTTTCCTCAAAGACACAACCCATTCAATCAATATGTATTTATTAAGCACATACAAAAATAAAGTAGCATAAGAAAAATTGAAGAGGGGAGAACATTAACAATTAGGAGGGTCAGAGAAGGCTTCTAGGAGGAGATAGAACCTGAACTGAGCCTTTAAGGAAGACAAAGATTCTTAAAGACAGAGATGGACAGTGAATGAATCCTAATAATAGCAAATATTCACATATACATCAAGGTTTACAAAGTGCTTTCAATATATCATAGCATTTGATTCTTACAACAACCCTTCAAGGGAGGTACTACTATTACCTTTGTTTTACAGAGGAAGTAACTAAAAGAGTTGGAAAGTTTAAAGTGATTTGCCCAGAATCAGTTGTTTTGTTCAGTTGTGTCAGATGTTTCATGACCCCATTTGGGGTTTTCTTGGCAAAGATACTGGAGTAGTTTGCCATTTCTTTCTCCCATTCATTTTATAGATGAGGAAACTGAGGCAATAGGTTAAATGACTTGCCTAGGGTCACATAGCTGCTAAGTATCAGAGGTTAGATTTGAACTCATGAAAATAAGTGCAGGCCAAGAGCCTCTATCCATTGTGCCACCTAGCTGCCCTGCCAGGGGTCACCCATCTAGTAAATATCTGAAGCAGGATTTGAACTCAGGTTTTCCTGACTTCAGACCCAGACCTCTATCCAGTGTACTACATTGATGCCACATAAATGAATAAAAAAGCGTTTGTGACATGCTTACTTTGTACTAGTCACTATGCTAAGGGCTAAGATGCAAAAGCAGAAACAATCCTTGTCCTTCAGGCTCTTACTTCCTAATGGAGCTGACAACTCACAGAGAAAAATGGTGGTCAGGGAAGGGTAGTGAACTGGAGCCACAAGGGAGTAGATGGACACATCCTAGCAATAGCTTGGTTGATTTTATTATAGCACCATAGGAAAGGACAGCAGAGGGTAAATGTGGAGAAGCAGGTCAATGATGAGAAGATGATGATTAGGAAAGCCAAAATGGGCCATACAAGGTACTCACTGGTGAGAATGAGTTGGAGGTGGCTGGGGGAAGGCCCACATCAGAACTTCTGGAGTTGAGAAGATTAAGCAAGAGAGTTCCAGGCATGAGGAATGATTTGTGCGGATGTACAGGAGTGAGAAATGGAGTATTGGATACAGTGAAAGGCTGGTAGTAGAGTTTGATGGGAACATGGAGTTTGTGAAAGGATATAGTATAAAATAAAACTAAAAAAGGTAGATTAAAGCCAGATTATGAAATACCTAAAATGCTGGCTGTCTAAGGGAGTTTGTGTTTATCCTTTAGGTCAATGGGACCAAATTCACACAGAAACAGGGGCCGCTAAACCTTAAATAAGGATCCCTAAAGGCCGTGTATTGACTTAGAAAATCTCACATTGACGTTATCTATGTTCTATCGTATTCATTTTATTCTTGTTAAATGTTTCTCAATTATATTTTAATCTGGTTCCCTAAGCACTAGGGAATGTGGTAGGCTGTGATGCTACCAACAGGTCAAGTGTTTGATACCCCTGCACATAGGCAATAGAAAACCACTGAAGGATTTTAAACAGAAGAAATTATACCTTCAGTCCTGTGCCTTCAGAAGATCACTATAGCAGCTGTGTGAGGAATGAGTTAGAGAGGAGAAACGTCAAGGAGAACACTCAGGAAGCTGTTAGAGTAGTCCAGGAGAGAGATCTGGGAGCCTGAAGTAGGGTGGTGTCTGTGTGGCTAGAGACAAGGGGATGAATGTGAGAGATGCTGTGGAGGTTCACTTGGCAAGGTGGTCTAACTAAACTTCCCTGGTCCTATCTTTGGGGAGTAACTTCAGACCTCGTATTGGTCTATTTGGAGCCTCAGCATGAGTGATCGGAGAGATATTGGTTCTAGGGTACTGCAGTGAGATTCAAAGTGAAGAAGCAGCCTGTTTCAGGCATGAATTCAGTATTAGGGTGAGCATAGTGATCATATGCAGGAGAATGAGAGAGGGTGTGACTCTGCCTTGGGACACGGTATTTGAAAGACCATGCATTGGGGACAATTCCATTCATTGGTGCCAGTGGTACCCCCAAAGAGAGAAAGCAGTGATAAAAATCTATAGGATAAGATCCTCTCTCTTATTGTTGTTGTTAAGTCATGTCTGATTCTTCTGGACCCAATGGACCATATTATGCCAACACCGTCCGTAGGGTTTTCTTGGCAAAGATACTGAATGGTTTGCCATTTCCTTTTCCATTTCCTCTCTCTTGTAGTATCTCTAAATCATAGGTGCATGTATTCCTTCATGGGTCTATTTTGGAAATAGAGTGTATGGTGGGAAGAAGGGATGCACTACCCGATAAATCTTTCCTGCATGTCTGCTGCCATCGTTGGGCAGGAGGATGGAGTATAATGGATGGAGTGTGGAACTTAGACTCAAATCCTGCCTCAAACACTTATTAGTTATGTGAACCTGGGCAAGTCACTTAATCGCTATTTGCCTCAGTTTCCTCTTCTGTAAAATGAGGATAATAATAGCACCTACCTCCCAGGGTTGTTATGAGAATAAGATAAGGTGTAAAAGTACTTTGCAGGCCTAATATAAATGTTAGCTATGGTTATTAATTCCCATTGCCCTCCACACTTGCTTGGAGCTGAGGTCATCAGCTCTCTGTTACTCTTGCTGCTAGGCATATCTTATGACTGCCTCATACGTTTTCTTGTCAGGGGGTCAATTGCTAGGGGCTACTGAAATAATGTTTTATTTAAGTTGAATTTAGTCACTTTTTTTTTCTGGGATTTCCCTACCTTTCCTCCTACAGGTGGGGCTAGTTTGCTCAACTGCATTTGACTTGTAATTATCAGATCTCTGCCAAAGCCTTAATACAAACAGAAGCTACATTTATTAGGTCTATGTGAAAAGCGATTAGGTAGAAATTCACCTTTCAACTATTTCTTTCCCCCCTCACCCCCCTTCCACTTCCACCTTAGAGGCGTGAAGGACTGGGATTGAAGGGGATCCTATCAGATAACCTTGAACTTCTCAGTAAAGGAGTCGATTGTCCTATGCAGAGATGGATAGGGGTAGGGATAGAGACAGGGGTTGGAGGAGAGTTGAAAAGCTTTTGAACAGGCTCTGTGGGGAATGTGATAGGGAGTAAATATGCCCTGATCAAAATGAAACCTGAGCAGACCTGACCCTGAGCAAACATGAACCTGTTTAGCAACACCCTTTACCACGAGGCGTATGAGAATAATGTGGTGGGCTTAATCCCCATGTGAACAGTAAAAGGGCAGGACAGACGCTGTCATTATCGACCCTGAGAAGCCATAGCCTATTCTGCTTTAGAGCCCCTAGCCCTGGCTACACATGTTGCCCTAGAAGAGTACCTAGGTTCTGCTACTCTTCTCTATCTCTCAGGTCAAGTTGATATTGCAAGGTCATCCATCGCTTTAGCCTTTACCACAGGGGCAGTGGAGTTTACAGTATATAATCCACTCTAACCTGTGGAAATGGTTGGGACGGGCTCCCCTGAAACTCATCAATTCTGTTTTCAACTTATAATGATTAGTCTTGATGTAACCCAAAAGTGTATTAGTAAAACCTAATCACATGATGGGCAGCTAGGTAGCACAGTGGGTAGAGTGCCAGGCCTGGGGTCAGGAAGACTCATCTTCCTGAGTTCAAATCCAGCCTCAGACACTTACTTAACTGTGTGATCCTGAGTAAGTCACTTAACCCTCTTTACCTCAGTTTCCTCATCTGTCAAATGAGCTAGAGAAAGAAATGATAAACCACTCCAGTATCTTTGCTAAGAAAACCCCAAGTGGGGTCACAAAAAGTCAGACATGACAGAAAAAAACCAAACAACAGCAATTCCATGATAGTGAAGAATGACTTCCAAGTCACTTGATGAAAGAAGTTGATGCTATATTAAACCATTTGTGCTGTATGTCTCGCCTTAGGGAAGCAGTGGATGGAGAACCAGACTGGAGTTAGAAAGTCTTGGGTTCAAGTCTTGCCTTTGACATGTATTGGCTGTGTGACCCTGAGCAAATCACTTAACTTCTCAGGTACTTCCTGAGTATTTTCATGTCACCATTTTCCTGTGCTCCAACCTAGTTGTCCAATCTCCCTTCCTTGGATCCACAGATTTCTGATTGGTGAACACTGTCACTATAGAACCTGGATCCAAACCCTTTGGGCTATACCCCAGCCATCCTCAAGCTGCATAGCGAGGTCATATACTCCCTACCCCTTTTCCTACTCTAGCTCTAAAAATAGTAATCAAATTAACATTACCAAAACATTCCTTCTGGACCACTTTTCTCCATATGTGTTGTATTCCCCTGCCAAAGGCGTTATTAACTTTTTTTTATAGTTCTCCAACACTTTGAAAGTCTGATGAAGCTTATGGACCCCTTCTAAAAATAAGATGTTTAGATGCATAAAATAATATATATGATATCACAATGGAAATAACTAATTTTGAAATACAATTATAAAATTGAAAAAAAAACACTAAACAGTTTCACGGACCTCAGGTTAAGAATTACTGCCATTCGAATGCATTGTTGGTAGAGTTGTAATTGTATCCAACCATTCTGGAGAGCAATTTGCAACTATGCCCAAAGGGCTATAAAACTGTGTATACCCTTTGATCCAGCAATACCCCTGCTAGGTTTGTATCCCAAAGAGATAAAAGAAAAAGGGAAGAGGACCTATTTGTACAAAAATATTTATAGCAGCTCTTTTTATGGTGGCTAAGAATTGGGGGTATGCCCATCAATTGGGGAATGGCTGAACAATCTGTGGTATGTGATTGTAGTGGAATACTATTGTGCCATAACAAATGGCAAGCAAGATGATTTCAGAAAAACCTGGAAAGACTTACATGAACTGATGCGTAGTGAAGTGAACAGAACCAGGAGAACATTGTACATAGTAATAACAATATTATATGAAGAATTGTAAATGACTTAGCAATTCTCAGCAATACAATAATCCAAGACAATTTCAAAAGACTAATGATGAAGGGTACTGTCTCCAAAGAAAGAACTGATAATATCTGAATTAAAACTGAAGCATGCTATCTTCTCTTCCCTTCCTTCCTTCCTTCCTTTCTTTCTTTCTTCCTTCCTTCCTTCCTTCCTTCCTTTCTTTCTTTCTTTCTTTCTTTCTTTCTTTCTTTCTTTCTTTCTT
>NW_020954590.1:56235820-56255555 GCF_900497805.2 Vombatus ursinus
TTCTTTCTTTCTTTCTTTCTTTCTTTCTTTCTTTCTTTCTTTCTTTCCAAAATGACTAATATTTAAATATTTTACACGATTGTACATGGATAACCTATATCAGAGTGCTTACTATCTCAGAGAGGGGGGAGGGATAGAATTTGGAACTCAAAACTTAAAAAAAATGTTTAAAATTGTTCTAACATGTAATTGGGGAAAATAAAAATATTATATATAATGTATATACATATATGTATATATGTAAAAGAACTATTGCTCTTTTAGAATAATCTTCTTGGGGGCAAAGGTCTTGCTTGTATTTGTATCCCTAATATTTAGTACAGTGCCCTGCATGTACTAAGCACTTAATGCAGGCTTTTCTATTCCAGGCCATTCAGACCCTCAGTTGGCACACCCTAGGTTACCAGGATCTTTCTCTGAATCCAGAGCCCACAAGGTGTGGGTACCCCTTTCTCATTATCTGGGGACCTCTATTGCTGCCACCATCTCTCCTCTCCTCTATTTCTGCTTCTTTCCTCTACGTACTACTTCTTTAGCTTCTGATGTTTCCTTGAGGTTTGGGGAAGGAAGATGCCCATCCAGGGAGTTAATTGTCCACTCTCTGAGGCCCCTCAAACACCCTTTCCATGGTTCCATCTCACCTGCTCTGATGACATTTCTGCTTGGCTGAGCCCAGTTCCTGTTGGTGTCAAAAAGGTCATTTGTTGTCTTCCCTTGTGCTTTCAGGAGGACCTTGCTCCTGTCTAAGCAGCTAGCCTGCTGCTGCCAGGCCAGGGAAAATGTTTTTCCCTTTTGACTCCCCTGGCTACTTTGTTTTCAGTCTTCAGTCCACAGTATATGGCCCTGGGGCTCTGGTTCGTACAGGAAAGGCAAACAACCTAATTTTAATTTTAAGGATGAGCCTTTGATCCCTAGGTCTTAAATTCCATCATTAGCTGCCCCTTTCATAGCAAAGTGGAGTTAGGGGAGGGTTCAGTTTGAAAAATGCTTTTTTTTTTTAGCCAAGGCTGAAAAGGGAATTCTGTATTTCAAGGCAAGGATTTGATTAAAAGAATCTTCTGCAAACTTTGTATTTTTAAAAGTAAAATTCAGTTGTTAATTAAAAAGTAAGTTTTTTAAGTATTATGTTGTTTTGTTTTGATGAATAAAAGTAATGTCCCTTGTGACTGAGTATTCAATAAAATGTTTGCCATTCCGAAAAATATAGTTCCTTGGGGGCACACCCTAATGAAATGTACTGTGAACACATGGCTCCTGCAAACTCTATTAAGATTTTAAGGTGCAGAGCAGGTGCTGATCTGCAGTGGTGTAGGGAATTTTCTCACTGGGAGTTCCCTATGCCAATGAAATCACAGGTCTTGTCATACACAAATGACATGTTATTACTGTATATACTCCCCTTCACAGAAAGTTAAAAGAAGAATAGAATCTTTATGAAATTGAAGAGGCCAGATTGAAAAAATAAAATTTAAAGTATTTCAGATCTCAGGTTTCTACTTCGTGCCTGTCTACATGTAGTCATATACAAAACAGACCATTATCTTTTCTTGCTCCTGTTTTCCCATCAAAAATCCTCAGTTCCATTTTTATATGAAGCTCAAACTCTTAATACATTTGTTGAAAGTCCAGCTACTAAAATCCTTGTAACAGGAAAAAGTCTTAGGAGAGGAATATAAACTCTGGAATTCTAACTCCCTTCTGACATTTAGATACTTGGCATGGTAATCTTGGTACAGACTCAAACAAACCCCAATGTCCTTCCTTCTTGAGAAATTGCCCAGGGGTTGCCTGTGGGAATGCTGGTGAGCTCTGAGGTCCTAGGGACTTCTGCCTTGTAATCATGACAACTTCTAGTTGTCCTTGGTATTATCAAAGGACTTATGGAGTTGTGGTTCGTGCTGATGTCAAGCCCAGGTCCTGTGATTACTACTGAAAGTAAAGAGTCAGATACATTGCGCGCGCGCACGTGTGTGTGTGTAATGCTTAATGAGGCAATTGTATATTAGTATAAGAAACAAGGCTTGGGACCTAACATTGACCATATCGAGCCTATGATTCTATTTACAGGTTAGAGAATGTCATGCCATTAAATTACTATAAGCAACCCTTTGTGGATTTCCTCATGGTTTAAGAGGCAGGGGTAGATAATTTATTCCCCATTAGTTACTTCTACATTGGGGTCACTCTGTTCTTGTCTCCAACAAGGTGATGAGGAGTCCACTTTGGGCACTGTCCTAAGGGCATTCAGTAGGTTTTGAATTCTCTGTGATGGCTCTTTCTCCTGCTGCTCATAGAGTGTCTCTTGAAAGTGTCATGGCTAGTAGTGAAAGAAGGCTGCTGGTTATACAATGTGTGATTCTGCCCCAGAGACCAGATTAAGTTCATTATTCTCTTTGTCCATTTCCTCTTTTACCTCTGCCTCCTCCTCCCTCCCTCCCTTTTCCTTTCATTATTACATTTCTTTGTAGAAACCATGCCAAATTACTTTTTTTGCCCTGAAAACACAAGCTCAAGTGTTAATCAGACTGTCTTGTTTGGACCTCGTACACCTCATTCTTCATATCTCTTCCTCCTTTCTCCTCCCTCAGAGTATTGTATTGTATACACAAATTTATATCAAGTACTGGCAATGAGATTCTAAATGGATGAATCAAAATAAACAGTTGCCAAACATGCAATTACTCTGACATTTCTTTATCAGTCTTTGGAACAACTATCAATTGAGCTTTGGTGTGGATGGTGGGGATGGGGGGCAGTGCTAGCTTTTTGTAGTGAGTTATACTGTCAAGGAGCTGTATGATTTTTTTAAAGAAAGTTTTTTTTGTTAGTAGATGAATTTGTATGGTGGCAAGAAGTTGAAATTTTTGGTGCTTCTGTGTTCTGTGTTATAGTCTCATACATCAGTGATAGCAATGTAGTTTCCATGGTGATCCTTTACCTTGTTTGATTATTCTTCTCTCCCCGTCCCCCCCCCCCCCCCCGTTTTCTTTCATGCCTTACAGTCCAGCCAGTTTATTTGATCATAGCTATGAATATTCTTTTTGGAGTTTGGAAAATTAATTTGATTAAGACTGAAAAATGGAAGGCTAGTATCTTCTATAATGTAAGCACAGACTTTTATATGAATTAGTGAGGAGTTGGGGCTATAAATAAAGGAACAGGCTTGAGATGGGTGAGAAAACAATAGAACTTCTTTATCTCTTGGAGTCAGTGACCAGACTATGGATTAGATGTAAAGTGTACCATATTAAGTGTACCATATGATGACTCTGGACTTATTGTTTCAGAGCAAGGCTAGCTACATCTCTCCCTTAGGATTCTAGGAGGTACCTCTGATATGTCTGAGAGTCTTTCTGCAATACTACTGGCTCCAGCTCTCACTCCTGTGTGTTCTCCACTGTAAACCACTGGTGACTAATACCCAGTTCTATTTAACCAATGAACACGGATTAGCTTTTAAAAAGGGATATTCATTATGAAGATATAGGATGGACAGAAATACAAACATTTCCCTCTAACAACTGGAGGCAGATTGTCCTCATCCTGTCTTGGTCCTTGGGCTCAGACTTAATGCAAGTTTTTACGTAGCATTTGTCCTACCAAGTACACTTCCGAATCTATCATAGCTGCTGAATGAGTCCTTGTTTCATGTATTGCTGGGCTGAGTCCCTAAGTCATTCTTCAGGGCCTCTGTGCTGGATTGGATGACTGCAAAACCGATCATGGAATATGTTCCAGGACCTCCTTGGAGCCTCCTGGCTCATTCTCTTGACCTTCTAAAGCTCACTAAGTCATAGTTATCTGTAATCTCCTTGACTGGAAACAGGAAAGAATAAACAGAAAGAGGAAAAGAACAGGGCTTCATATTTACGGGCCACATGTTGGCTTCAGATGGAATGAGACTGAAGCCTCTCCCTTTGCATCACTGTCTCTCATCAAATGCTGAATGATTAATGCCTTTTGAATACATCAGTTCCATAACTCATTAAAAAGGGCTCATCTTTACCAAAAACAAACAAACAAACAAACAAACAATCATAGAACTACATACTGAAGTTGATGTGAGGTTTGAATCAGCTAAGCACTCTTCTCATCGCCTAAGGAGTGAATGTTTTTGTCCAGTCCCTGCTTACATTATGAAGTGTGAGAAACAATGTAACATAACAAATGGAGAACTGGCCTCAAACTAGGGAAAATCTGAGTTCAAGTACCATCTCTGAAATATACTGGCTGTTTGACTCTGGGCAAGTCAACTTCTTTGTGCCTATGGGAAATCTCTAAAACCATAATTTGCAATACCTGTTCAGGTATTGATCTACATTGATAGAGAAAGTTTTCCCACTGGGAGTTTCCTATATCAATGAAATCACAGGTCTGGGCCACTCTTATCTCCCAAACATATATATGTGTGTACACACACACATGCACACACACACACACACACACAGTGACTTCTTTATATTTTTTAATAATTAGCTACAAAATAAATCTCTAGACCAACAATATGTTTCTTTTGAGTATGAGTAGCTAATACAGATGATTTGGATCACATTTATATAAGTAATCAATCATTTCCTTTGCTGACTTACTGACCAGTTCATGTGCAGTTGATGTGATCCAGTTGTCTTAATAATAGAATCCTTTATTTGATGCTGTTACATCGATTATTGAGGCAGCCCATTAGTATTGACCACCTGGAAATCCATCAGTGGCTTGGTAATTAATGATTGACAGTTGAACAACTTCGGATCAATGATCACAATAGTATCTCATCACCTGTGTAAAAATAGAGTCTAAGGAAATAATAGAAAGTGAAACATGCCATTGTGCATTCCCCCCTTCTGATAGCATATAGCATTTCTCAGAACCTCAGAAGTAATGGGTTAAATTCAAGGAATAAAACAAATGTGCCTAACTACTCGCTGACTTGGCTTTCTTATACAGCGGTGGGAAATCTTACACACAGATAGATACGTGACTGTTACCTTCTCAGTTTGTGGCACCTCATCTGTGAGTAGTTTGAATGATCATTTTGTTACTCGAAGATTAGAAGATGTTTGCATTTTTATTTTTATTATATCTAGTGGGGAGGGATAACAAAAGTAGAGCAGCTTCTGGCAGGAAAGGGAATTGTGTGTTGTCTGTGTTTTCATCTGCACTAGAAACAAATACCCTTGTTAACCAAGTGGAAACAAACAACCATTCCAACTTACAGTATCTGCATGTATTTCAAGCTGTGTTTTCATCTGTACTAGAAACAAATATCCTTGTTAACCAAGTGGAAACAAACAACCATTCCAACTTACAGTATGTGCATCTATTTCAAGCTCCAAGAATGCACCTGCTTTTATAAGAAGATAAAAAAAATTACCTTGACATAATTCAAGAATACTATTTTCATGCTCAATAACAATTCTTACTAAGTTTAAGTGTCCTCATAAGCCAATGGGTGATGGCTCTGCATTCTTTGATTGTGACCATGCATAAAGAACTGGCAACCCCTTAGATCATACCTCCTGTTTGTCCAAAATGCAATTCAGGGAATTTTAGTGGGGACCCATTTTAGGACAACAGAGTCCCTATTCAGACAATAGAACTGTGAGAATAGATGGTTTTCTTGTCCTGAAAGACTTCTGAGGTCTGATGTTGCAGCCACTGATGTGCCTCACCCATCTTTTCCTTTCTTTCACTTCTCCTCCCCTTCCTCCCTACACGTCCACATTATAAACAATGGGAAATATCTGTATCCAATAATAAAAACTTCAGTGTAATTTAATGTTTGAAATCAATACTGTATGTCCCTGATTGAATCTAGTGGTGGCAATGAAGGCTTTTATTGCCCCAGGTGGACTAGAAAAAGTCTGTCCCCCCAAGCCTGAAGTCAGTCACACAATATACAGTCACTACACATTTTCATTGTTCCTAATATTTCGCTGCCCAAGGCTACTGCCTGTTCTTCCTAAATGATAGAGCCAGCCCTGACTGGGTCCCCTCTGAACTTTCCCCAGAAGCACCCTATATGCTCATTCACCCTGTGACATCAGCCTTCAAAATATAAGAAATGGAAATCTTAATGAAAGGAAAGGATGGCCGAGATTCTTTTGTATGCTTATGTGCCCAAGCACCTATCATTTCATGACTGCATTTGATTTTTAAGACATTCTAAACTCTATCTGGAATTCTGATCCTTTTTATCTTTTTTCTTGCCTTTATAACCTCTGCAAAAAAACACTTATTTCAAGGAAAAACCTCTTAGAATTCAAATCAGTCCCTCCTGCTGCATACAAGCTGGTGTTTTCTTGAGATGCCCAATTTAAAAGGTTTCCTTTCAATTTTCACTCCTAGCGAAATCAAAGTGAATCTTAGTTCAAAAAACCTTAGTGTTTGATATTTGAATATTCGCGTTACGCTGCTTCAGTGGTTCCTTTTGAAACGTGGATGATGGATGGAGAAAACTGGAACCACATTGATGGTACCCTGCATCCCAGATAGTTTGGAGAATTTCAGATCAGTGAGGTACTCACTAAGGATTACTGTATCTATGAAGCACTACTGCATCCTGCAACCAGGTCTCCAGCACCATAATTAATCCAGAAGTGAGAATTACCCTTCATTGCTTCCGTTAGATGTTGTAATTGTAGGACTGATGAAAGAGAGCCTATGTATTCTCTTGTATTATCTAAGGTGCTAGGTGGCACCATAGTGCACAGAGTGCTGGACCTGCAGTCAAGAACACCTGGGTTCAACTGTGACCTCAGATACTTACTGGCTATGTGACTCTGGGTAAGTCACTTAACCTCTCAGCCTCAGTTTCCTCAACTGTAAAATAAGGATGATAATAACACTTACCTTGCAGAGTTGTAGTAAGGATCAAATGAAATAATATTGTAAAACAACAACAACAACAACAACAACAAGAAGAGCTTAGCACAATGCCTGGAACACAGTAGGTGCTATGTATTTATTCTTCTTTCCCCATCTGGCTCTGGAGTAGTAGATTCATAGGTACCTATTGGGAGCCTCCTATTGGAAGCCTACCGGGAAACACATGAGACAGACCAGAAACCCTCTTATTTCTCTAGCAGCAATGATGGTAGGAACTTCTTTCTCTTTCAACTAACACGTATTTTTTAAGTGTCTACTATGTGCTAGGCACTGTATTAGGAACTGGGGATACAAATACAAAAAATGAAATGATCTCAAGTCTTCTAGCAGGAGAGAGAGACAACAAGGACATAGATAATCGTGTGCAGAATAAGTGTAAAGAGAAGAAATACAAAGTAGTTTAGAAAGGAGGGCACTGGCAGGTGGGGGGGAATTAGGAACGGCTTCATGTAGAAGGTGGTACTTGAACTGTGTCTTGAGAGAAGAAAGATAGAGGTAAGAAGGGAATTCGTTTCAGGTGTGGAACATACCCAGTGTACAGGCAGAGAGATGGGAGGTGTAATGTTGTGTGTGAGGAACACAGAGAAATCTGGGTCACAGAGCACAAGAGAGGGAGTAATGTCCATTGAGACTGGAAAGACAGTTTAAGGACAGGTTGTGAGGGTTTTTAAAAAGCTAAAAAGAGGAGTATATACTTGATCAGAGGGAAGAGGAAGCCACTAGAGTTTATTGAATAGGAGAATCATATGGTTGGGCCTGCCCTTAAGGAAAATAACTTTGGCAGCAAGGTGTGGGATGGACTGGAATGGTGAGAGACTTAAGGCAGGGCAGCTGATTAGGAGGCCATTGCAAGAATACAGGTAAGAGGTGATGAGGGCCTGAACTAAGGTGGTAGATGTGTACATAGAGAGGTCAGATGCAAGAGATGTTGGCATAGGTAGAAAGTGCAATATTTGGCAAATAATTTGCTGTGTAAGGTGAAGATGAGTGAGAGTCGATCAGAATGCTAAGGCTATGAACTTGGGAGATGAGGAAGAATACTGATGCCTTTGTGAGAAACAGGGAAGTATAGAAGAGGGATTGGATTTTGTTGGGAAAAGTAATGAGTTTGGGACATATTGAATTACAAATTTCTATGGGACATTGAGTTTGAAAGGTCCTATGGGCAATTGGTGATTTGAGACTGAAGCTCAAGGGAGAATAGGTCTGGAAATATAGGTCTGTAAGTCATCTGCATAGAAATGATAATTCAATTCATGGGAGCTGATGAGGTCATTGAGAGATTATAGAGAGAGAAAAGAAGGTTCAGAATTAAACCTTGAGGAACATGATAAGGGACACAAAATAGGGGACACAAGATAGGGGACACTCTTTATGAGGCAACTGGGGTTAAATGACTTGCCCAAAGTCACACAGCTAGTCAGTGGTATGTGTCTGAGGCCAGATTTGAACTCAGGTCCTCTTGACTCCAGGGCCAGTGCTCTATCCACTGCGACCCCTAGAAAAGGAAACTGTGATAGAATGGTCCTACAGGTAGGAGGAGAGAGTAGTATCATAAAAAACCAGAGAGGAGAGATATCAGGTGGAGAGAGTAATTGCAGGGAGTAGGTCAAGTATGATGAGGACTGAGTTAAAAATAGTCAAGTTTGGCAATTAGGAAATCTTGATAATTTTGGAGAGAATTGTTTTAGTTTATTGATGAAGTAAAAAGCCAAGTTGTAAAGGGTTGAAGAATGAGTGAGAGGAGAAGAAGTGGAAGCAATGAAGGCAGGCTGCTTTTTCTAAGAATTGGGCTAAGAAAGGGAGAAAAGATATAGCTTGACAGTTTGAGGGGATGGTAAGGTCTAGTGAAGAATTTTTTTTAAGAATAGGAGAAACTTGGGAATGTTTGAAGGTGGTAGGAAAAGAACCAGTTGATAGGGAGAATTTGGAGATTATAAAGAGAGGGGATGATCAAGGATGAAATCTGCAAGAGAAGACAGGAGAAGATGGATTCAGGTGCATACGTAGTTGGGTGGCTCTGGCAGAGAAGAGTGACTTTACTGTTAGAGACAAGGAGGAGGATAAGGGACAGCATCATGGGATTTTGAGATGAAGAGGAAGGGAGAACAGGGAGCTCACTTAGAAGATGCTTAATTTTCCTCTGTGAATTAGGCAATGTCCTCCGTTGAAAGGGAGGTGGAAGTGTTGGAGGTTTGAGTAGAGAAGAGACAGTTTGGAATAATATCTGGAGAAGTGATATAGGGAACTTATTAGGGTGCAGCAAAAGGATTGCTTTGCAATCCATCTGGGATTTGTTCACGTTTGGTAACACGAATTTATAAAGTACTTACTCAGCATGGTTGTATGTCTTCTTCCAGTTCTGTTCAGCAGCACATGAATAAGAATGGAGGAAGCAGATGGTGGGAATAATCCAGGGCTGAAGTTCATCAAGGAATAAAAAGATGATTGGCAGAGTAGAGGACATTGTAGAGTTGAATTGTCTATTTGCTATTGGAAAAGGAGAAAAGAGAACTCAGAGCAGAGTTAATGGATTGAGAAAGTACTCGAGGGTGGAAGGATTGGGGTCAACATGAATGCAAGGAATGGATTTAAGAGTGGTGAGGCAAAGGAAGAGATGGAATGATAGAAAGTTATGATCAGATAGAGGAATGCCAGAGATTTTGATTAAGGAAGTGGAACGCCTGTGGGTAATGGTGAGCTTCAGAGTGTGACCATACTTACATGACTGAGGTAGAGTGAAGGACGTCATGGGATATACGGAGATTGGGGAATTACTTCTTATGAGTAAAATGGCCTTTGAATAAGATAAGCTGGCTCTGATGGGAAGACTGCCGTAGAAACTGCAGCCTCTGCTTTCTGATATTTTTATGACACCTTATTATGAGTGAATTGATTAGATTAGTTTCAGACACCAAGAAGGCCCTGGGGGAATGGAACACAGGTGGTCAGTAGTGAATTGGGGAAACAGGGAGTGAAGGGAGGATTGGAGAAAGATGGTTAAGAACTAAGAAGAACACAGATCTATGGAAGGGAACATAGAGGTTATCTACTGCTGAGTACCTTCATTTTGCAGATGAGAAAACTGAGACTCAGAGAGGAACAATTTGCAGCATGGAATTTGAACTCAGATCCTCTAACAACAAGTTGAAATCATCTCTCATAGATTCAATGATCATTTCTATATAGATAATTCTCAGATCTACTTATCCAGCCCTAAGACTTCTTTCCTGACCTCCATACTTGCACCTCCAATTGTCTTTTAGATTTCAAACTGGATGACTTATAAACATCCGGTCTTAAATTCAAAATGTCCAAAACCAAATTCATTATCTATTCTCCCAAACCGTCCCCTCTTCTAAACTTCTGTATTATTGCTAAGGGTATCACTATTTTCCTAGTCCCCTAGACTCACTATCTAGGTGTGATTTTCAACTTCTTACTCTTTCAACCCCACTCCCACCCTTCATATCCAATAAGTTGCCAAGTTCTTGTTGATTCTACTTTTGTATCATCATATAGACTTGTATATTCAACTTTCCTCTAACTCTGCCACCATCCTGGTGCGGGCCCTCATACCTAGACTATTACGGTAGTCTAATGGTTGTTCTTCCCAAAGTATCTCCCAATGCCTGTCCATCTTCTACTTATCTATCAAAGTGATCTTCCTAAAGCACAAATCTGAACATGTTATTCCCCCTATCCCATTCAACAGTGGCTCCCTATTATCTTGAGGATCTACTACAAAATCCTCAGTTTAGCTTTCAAAGCCCTTCATAACCTGTCTTCTTCCTACCTTTTCAGTCTTCTTACCTCTTACTCCCCTCCCCAAACTCTGGGATCTAGTGGTACTGGCCTTCATGCTGTTTCTTGCACAGGACACTCCATCTCCTAATTTCATGAATGTTCATTAACTGTTCCCCAAGCCTGGAATTGGTGGGCAGCTAGGTGGCACAGTGGATAGAATTCTGGGCCTGTACTCAGGAAGATTCATCATGAGTTCAAATCTGGCCTCAGACACTATCTGAATGACCCTGGGCAAGTCACTTAGCCCTGTTTGCCTCAGTTCCTCATCTGTAAAATTAGCTGCAGAAGGAAGTGGCAAACCCCTCCGATATCTCTGCCAAGAAAGCCCCAAATTGTGTCACGAAGAGTCAGGCATGACTGAGCAACAAAAATGCCTGGAATTATCTCCCTCCTCGTCTTTGCCTCCTGACTTCCTTGGCTTCTTTCAAATCCCAACTAAAATCCCACCTTCTGTTTTAAACTCTTTGTTAAGGTAAAAGTCTGCTTCCAGTGTAAAGAGCGTACTGTCCCAAGCTTCGGGGGTTTGTATAGCTGTTTTCAGAGGTACTTCTAGGGACCTGCAAATTTGCAGTTCTTCCAAGGTGGTATGATAAGGGGTGAGGTGTTTCCTCTCCACTGCCACAACAAACTCCACCACACCAGCGCTCCTCCTCGCCCCAGGACCACCCCTCAGAACTGTGACCCAGATCCAAGCACAGGCAAAGCAAGGGATTCCTGCCTCAGCACTGGCAATGAGGTCCCTGCAATCCCCCTCTGATCAGCCACTCAATTCTCCCTCAGTCTGTGGGCTGGAATCTCAGGAAAAAGCTGTGGCCCTAGGCCGTGCTTGAGACTTGCGGCTGAGACCTAGCTCCTCTCTCACTGCAGTCACTGACTTCCCACTGACCTTCTAAGTTGTCTTTGGCGTTCGTGGGTTGAGAAGTCTGGAAACCGCCACAGCTGCCTGCGATTCAGTCCTCTGAGGCCTGCTCCAGGGTTGCTGCGGCCTGCGTGTCCATGCCAAACTGTGCTCCTCTCCCCACCCGGTGCTGAAATACCTTTCTGATCAACCATCCAGGCTGTCTTTGGCTGGAATGTTTCACTGTCTTTTTGTGGGTTCTGCTGCTTTAGAATTTGTTTGGAGCCATTTTTTACAGGTATTTGGAGGGCTTTGGGAGGGAGCTCAAGAAAGTCACTGCTTTCCCTCCGCCATCTTGGCTCTGCCAAAATCCCACCTTATGCAAGAAGCCTTTCCCAATACCCTTAATCTTCATGCCTTCTCTCTATTGGATTATTTCCAATTTAACCTGTGTATATCTCATTTGTAAATAGTTTGCATATTGTTTTCTCCATTAGACAGTGAGCTCTTTGAGAGCAGGAACTTTTTCCTCTCCTCTCTCTGTATTCCTAGTGCTTTGAACAGTACCTGACACACAGTAGGAGCTTAATAAATTCCTGTCTACTTGGCCAAGTAGACAGTGCTCTTTCCACTCTATCACAAAGATTTAAGCCCAGATGTGGTACTTTTATTTTTGACTAGGCAATGGGGTTAAGTGACTTGCCCAGGGTCACACAACTAGTAAGTGTCAAGTGTCTGAGGCTGGATTTGAATTCAGGTCCTCCTGACTCCAGGGCTGGTCCTCTATCCATTGTACCACTTAGATGCCCCTCCAGATGTGGTATTGAGTGGGGGAACCTGGGCAGCCAAGGTACATAAGGGCATTAAAAGTGTGGTGTAAGTGAAACAGAAAGGAGTTGACAATGGGCTTTGTCTATTTTTGTTAATTTTGCCTAGGACTGATTAATATGGTAGCAAAATTATTAGCCTTGCCTCAAGAAGACCTAGTTTCAAGTCCTATATCAAGCAAATACTTTCAGATAACATGAAAAATGTGACTGATGCTTTGTAGAGTGCTATCTCAATCAATCAATCAATACATACTTATTAAGTGCTACTATGTGCCAGGCACTATGCTAAACACTTTACAAATATCATCTAATTTCATCTTCACAACATCCTGGAGATGTAGGTGATATTATTATACTGGTTTTACAGTTGAGGAAACTGAGGCAAAGAGGTGAAGTGACTTGCCTAGGGTCATACAGCTAGTAAGTTTTGGAGGCTGGATTGGAACTTAGGTCTTTCTGACTGCAGGCCCAGTGCTCTGTGTACTATTGTGCCACTTAGCTTCCTAGTTGTCGTCATCATTGTCATTTTTATACCCGGACCTGCAATTTCACTGGTGTAGAATCCTCCCAGTGAAGAACTGCATTCCACCAATACAGATCGAGCGCTGTTCTGCAACTTAGGCTCTTAGAGAGTTGCCCGGAGCATTGAGAAGTTAAGGGACTTACTCAGGGTCATGCAGCTAGTACGTGTTTGAGGTGGAACTTGAACTCAGGTCTTCTTGGCTCCAAAGCTAACACTTTCTCTGCTGTCTGTCTACTCCATTATAAACTTTCGATCTCCTTCTTCCACCTCCTCTGCCTCTTCTTCCTCCTCATTCCTTTCATCTTATAACTGATGAAGTACATATAGAAATGGCGGGAGACAAGTTGTTCTTTTGTTCTGGTGTTGTTGTCATTTCAGTCATGTCTGACTCTTCGTGACCCCATTTAGTTTTGTTTTTGTTTTTGGCAAAGATACTGGAGTGGTTTGCCATTTCCTTCTCCAGCTTATTTTGCGAATGAAGGAACTGAGGTAAACAGAGTTAAATGACTTGTCCAGGGTCACACAGCTAGTATGTCTGAGGCTAGATTTGAACTCAAGAAGTTGAATCTTCATGACTCCAGACTTGGTGCTCTGTGCACTATGGTGCCTCCTAGATGCCCTAATAGTGTTCTTTTATGTTTATTATTTGGGAGACCCGCATAGCTGGGTGAAATAGTTGCTTTTTGTAGTTTAGTAAAAGCATTGAGATGTATGCACATCTGTTGTCAGCTCACTGCTAGCATCTTGGGACAACTCCAGGATCAAACAGGCAAAAGGGTGATATTACTTCATGTTGTTCTTACATGGTTTTGATATCTTCTTTGAAGTCTCTATATTTGAGAGCTTTTCATTTTCCATAGTTGGGAGTTTATGAGTATTTGGTACGGTAACATCTACAGAAAACATTGTTCTTAAATTTTTATGGGTCAGTGTTATTTCCTGGTGATTGTGGGCAATGGCTTTGCCTGTGATGAAGTTCTGTTTCCAGTTCAGTTTATTTCTTTAATCCTTAATGATATTTTTGGGTTATATTTGTAGCATGAAGTTTTGTTGTCCATTAGGTTATGAAGCTTCTACTGTATAAATCTTGCTACTTCATCTTGTCATTCTAGGTATGTGGGAAATGCTAAAATTTTGCAACCTGCCATGATATATTATAAAGGTTTTAATCATTTTCTTTGAAAATAAGCATCTATGAACAGATCCAGGTTCTTGGACCTTTGTGTAATTTGTGGTGGTAATTACCCATTTTTATCACTATCCTCCTCCTCCTCATCACCATCGCTATCATCCTCATCATCACCACCACCATCATTATCACATCACTATCCTCATCTTTATCATCTCATTCTTCTCATCTTTTTCATTGGAGTTCAGATAGCAATGGTCTTGTGACATAATGCTATCCTGCTGTTATTCTTTCCTGTTTAGTATTCTGTGGATTTTTGCACAGGTGGTTAAAATAACTTTTCTTTTGAGGTTGAATAGAAGTATTTGGATGTATACTTATCTTCTGTAAGCTCACTGAAAGCATACTTGCTACGACTCCAGGAACAAACAGGACAACATGTATGTTAATTACCTTATCCTGTTTCCACGTGATTTTAGTCTGTGCTAGGTCTCTGTGTTTTGAAAGCTTTTCATTCTGAGAGGCTTGCTAATTATTAATCTTTGGTATAGTGCTTAAAAATTAAAAAAAAATTAAAAATTGGGGCAACTAGGTGGCGCAGTGGATAGAGCACTGGCCCTGAAATCAGGAGGAGTTGAGTTCAAATGTGACCCCAGACCAAACAATTGACACTTACTAGTTGTGTGACCCTGGGCAAGTCGCTTAACCCCAATTGCCTAAAAATTAAAAAAAAATTAAAAAAATTAAAAAAAATCTTTGGTATGGTGAAATTTGTTGAAAAATATTGTTATCAAGTTTTTGTCAATCAATGCTATGTCTGGACAATTGTGGGCAACAGTTTGGTGAGTTAAAATGACATGGTTTCAGGAAGCTTATTGGTTGAGTTCTCCAGAATATTTTGAGGTCTGTAATCGTTGCATGGGAATTTATTATCTGATGGCCCATGAAAGATAGGGAACTTTTATTGTATAATTCTAGAGACCATATTATATTTTGTTAAGTATTTGGTAGGTGCTAAATTTTTACAGCCTGTGATGATGTCACGCAGTTTCTGCGGCTCACTTTCTTAATCTACAGTGATCACTGAGATCAAATTCCCTAAGGATGTCCCTTCTGTAATTTCTGGAGCCTAAATGACATGGTCCTGAATTGCCATCATAAGCCCCTCTGTCTTTACAAACAAATTTGCATGATTCGCCCATTTGTTGGATGCTTTTATATTGATAGACTGTTGGCTGAGTTCCTGCAAATGTTTCTCATGGATTCATTTTTAGATCTTAGCTAATTTATAGATTCTGTCCACAGGTATACTACTTTTGGTTACATTTGCATTTATTATCAGTCTAGGTGGTGCAGTGGTTAGAGCATTGGGCTTGGAGTCAGGAAGACCTGAGTTCAAATGTGGCCATTATTACTAACCAAACTGTTGCCCAGATACAGCACTGATCAACAAAAATGATGTGTTTTTAATAGATGTCACCATACTAAATATTAATAATAACCACACTTCACAGAATGAAAAGTTTTCAAAACATAGAGACCTAGTAGAGACAAAAATAACGTAGGAGCAGGAAAAGGTGCTTAATCTTCCAGTTGTCAAGTTTATCACCCTAGTCACTTAACCTCTGTGATTCAGTTTCTTAAACTTTAAAAGTGGGGATAATAACAGCACTTGCCTCTCAAAGTTGTTGTAAGTATTAAATGAGATATTTGTAAAGGCCTTAGCATAGTGACTGGCACAAAGTAGTTGCTATATAAATATTATCATCCTCATTAATTGTTATTATTGCAATTTATTGTTTGGTGAAATGAAACTTCTTCCAAAAGTACATCAACAGATTTTTAACTTGTTTGTCATGTGCTCAAAAAATGTCTATCATTCACTTTACTCCTTTTTTTTTTGATGAGTAAATATTAATCTTTCCATAGTTGCCTAAGGTAACAGGCCCTTCATTTATAATTTGTGATTTTTTGTCAGGATACTTTCCAAATGTATTATTCCCAATTTTATGGTTTATAACATGTACACTAAACCTGGTATTATAGATGTATTAATAAACATGTTCTTATCATTTGGTTTTGATTTTAGGATGCCAGTAAGTCTCTTAATATACCAACTCATAACCTTCTCATTCATGTATTTATACTTGATATGTCTTGCCTGGAGAATCCTCCTGAATTCAGAATACTGGTAAGTCTTAACAAACTAAGCAATAGCCTTCTCCTTCATATCTTTATGCTTTATATGTCTTGTCTGGAGAAGACCAAGGTATTTGTAGATATTACCTTTCAGTGGTTTGAAATGAACTCTGGGTTTAGTCCTGAAGCATTCAGTATCTCTTTTTCTCTTGAAATATGTTAAAAATTTTATACTTATTAAGTCTGAATGACATTTTGATATTACTTCAAAAATATTTCACTGTTTAATGTAGTTTTTGGTAGAATCATATAGCTTGACATCATCCACATATATCCAGTGACTAATAAGACTTTTTCAACTTCCTCTTTAATTTAGAAGTCACACTTAGTTCTAATAGAGATAATAGTGGATTTCTAGGCATAACTGTAATGGGCTTAAACCATAAATCTAAAATATACTGTTTTAAAGAATTGTTCTTGACAAAATTGTGTTCATGATGTGTTTTAAATAGAGAATGGTTTTCTGTGTGGATATAAAATACTCTAGCATTCCCACTATACTTGGGTATTTTACATATTTGCAGTAGATGGATAAGCCATATGTGCAGAACTTGGTTGAAGGCTTTGTGACAATCATCCAAGACAGTATACATGTCACAGCACTTTCTGGCAGCTTGTTCAATAATTATTGAACTCATAATAATTTGTTCTATACACCTCTGGGACTTTTTGGCACGTGATTTTTTGCTCCTTGGTTAATGTATTTTTTTCTGTTTACAGATCTTAAAAAAGTGATACAAGATGCTAACATTTTGTATAAAGTTCATAAACATATGATTGGCTGAATTTGGAAGGGTCAGTAATGTTGTTATATTTTGGTAACCAGAAAATTCCCACAGTCCTCCTTTGGGGTTCTGTCTCATCTCTGATTTTTTTTTTCAATTTTGCAAGCCTCTAGTAAAAAAATTTATATTGAATTATATATTTTATTAGGGGTACTACCCTGGCTTTTTCTCTTACCTTAATGTTTTGACATATGATTTCAATTGCTAACGAAAGGAAGATAGAATTTCTGATGTTCTTTGTTTTCTAAATTACTTTTCATATACTTGGGTTTGTTTTTGCTTTAATTGAGCTACATGATATCTAATTTTTCTATTGCTTCTACCAGCCTCAGACGTTCAACAGATTTCTCATGTTGCTTTTACCATGCTTGCTCTGACACGTGTCTTTGGGGATACTCGTTGGTAGAGAGGCAGCATGGTGTGGTAGATAAAGCATCAGACATGAAATTAGGAAGACCTGGGCTCAACTCTGCTTCACATACCTGTTAGCTGTGCGACCTGAGCAAGTCACTTAACCCTTCTGTCTGACTCAGTTTTCTCATCTGTGAAATGGGAATAATGATAGCACCTACCTTATAGGCTTATTGTGAAGATAAAATGAGACAATGTATGTAAAATACTTCATAAAACTTAAATGCTATATAAATACTGGATATTATCATTAACAACTATGGGAGCAACAAATATAATTATATTTATAATAAATATATAATATATAGTATAATGTATACTAATCATTATAATAGTATATAACAAATAACAATATATCAAGACAAAATAACAAAGACTATAAAAACAAATATAACGATTAATGCTAATGCTAATAATAATAATAAATAGCTCTATTCTTCCTCCTCTGGTTGTTAATATAGCTGTGACTGTTGCATACAGTATTGTGTACAAGTCCTGAAAATTTTTTACTTTTTGTCAAATACTATGGAAAAATAATTTCATTCGGTCTGGTTATAGTAGTGCCAACTGTTTGGAATTATTCAGGTTTTGGTATAATTGGTCTGCTAGTTGGATTCATGCCATCAAACTCAAAAAGGGCTTCTTGGAATTTCAGTCTATGTATTCCTCTCTCCTTTTCAAAATCATTTCACATGCTGGGACTGTTTTCACCTATTTCATTATTAGGCATGGAGTTTTTATTAATCAAATCTTGTTAATGACATGAAGTTCTTCAGCTTATCTTTCTTCATATTTTTTGTAGTTCCTTGATTTCATTTGTTATTTCACATAATCTTGGGTTAGGGATGAAGTTATATTTATGACTGTCATGTGCTAGTCAGCACTTGGCCTTGGAGCGAAGAGTGTCATTACCAAAAACCAGTATGAATTCCTTGGCTATAAATGTGTGCTACATAGTGAGTCCATAATAAGTGCTTATTGATTGATTGAACTGGCTGAGATCTGGTTTGAATTCTGTTAAATGATAAAGTACTGAAAGCATTTATGTCCAAGCTATTTTGTAAACACTAGTAGTTTGCTTGCTTACTGCTATGTACCATGCTTTTGCACCAAAGTATTTTCAGCAATTGGAATATTGGTATTATTTCTGTTGGAGAGCCTTGCCATCTTGTGGTACCAGAACTTAAAGGAGAGCCACTCCTTCTGCCATCCTCCATGTCAAGCTAAACATCCTGGCAGTTCCGAATAGGGACAGCCTGTAACCCTACACCACCTCATCTATTTCTTTTTTTTTTTTAATTTATTTCTTTTTCTTTTTTATTGCCCCTCAATTTTATTAATTTATTTATTTTTAGTTTTCAGCATTCACTTCCACAAGATTTTGAGTTCTAAATTTTCTCCCCATCTTGTCCCTCCCCCTACTCCAAGATAGTGTGCATTCTGAATATATTTTTATTTTTCAACATTCACTTCCACAAGATTTTGAGTTTCAAATTTTCACACCATCTTGCCCCTCCTTCCACCCCAAGACAGCATACATTCTGAATACCCCTTCCCCTAATCTGCCTTCCCTTCTATCACCCCTCCCCCTTCTCTTGTCCCCTTCCCTTTCTTTTTTCCTGTAGGGCAGGATAGATTTCTATACCCCATTGCCCACACATCTCATTTCCCAGTTGCATGTGAAAACAATATTTAACATGTGTTTTTAAAACTTTGGGTTCCAAATTTTCTCCATTCCTCCCTCCCCACTCACCCTTATTGAGGAGGCAAGCAACTCAATACATGTTATACATGTGTAGTCATACAAAACACTTCCATAGTAGTCATGTTGTGAAAAACAAACTATATTTCCCTTCATCCTATCTCACCCCCATTTATTCTATTCTTTCTTTTAACCCTCTCCTTCCTCAGAAGTGTTTGCTTCTGATTACCCCCTCCCTCAATCTGTCCTCCCTTCTATCACCTCCTGTCCTGCTCTCTTCTCCCCTTTCTCCTTATTTTCCTGTAGGGTAAGATAGATTTCCATACCCAATTGAGTGTGTATGTTATTCCCTTCTTAAGTCAATTCCAATAAGAATAAGATTAATTCATTCCCTCTCACCTTCCCCCACTTCCTCTCCACTGTACAAGTTTTTTTCTTGTCTGTTTTATGTGAGATAATTTACCCCATTCTTCTGCCTCTCCCTTTCTCCTTCTCTCAGTATAATCCACTCTCACCCCTTAATTTAATTTTTTAGATATCACCCCTTCATCTTCAACTCACCCTGTGCCATCTATCTATCTATCTATCTATCTATCTATCTATCTATCTATCTATCTATCTATCTA
>NW_020954590.1:56255565-56353215 GCF_900497805.2 Vombatus ursinus
CTATCTATCTATCTATCTATCTATCTATCTATCTATCTATCTATCTACCTACATATAATTTTTCCCACCAACTACCCTAATATTGACAAATGTTTCATGAGTTACAAATATCATCTTTCCCTGCAGGAATGTAAGCAGTTCAACCTTAATAAGTCTCTTATGATTTCTCTTTCCTGTTTACCTCTTCCATGTTTCACTTCCATGTATTTGAAAGTCAAATTTTATATTCAGCTCTGGTCTTTTCCTCAGGAATGCTTGAAAGTCCCTTATTTCACTGAATGACCATTTTTTACCCTGAAAGATTATACTCAGTTTTGCTGGGTAGGTGATTCTTGGTTGTAGTCCTATCTCCTTTGCCCTCTGGAATATCATATTCCAAGCCTTCTGGTCCCTTAATGTAGTAGCTGCTAAATCTTGTGTTATCTTGATTGTGTTTCCACAATATTTGAATTGTTTCTTTCTGGCTGCTTGCAATATTTTCTCCTTGACCTGGGAACTCTGGAATTTGGCTATAATATTCCTAGGAGTTTTCCTTTGGGGATCTCTTTCAGGAGGTGATTGTTGCTCAGTTTCTATTTTACCCTTTGGTTCTAGAATATCAGGGCAGTTTTCCTTGATAATTTCTTTCTTTCTTTCTTTTTTTTTTTTTGGCTAGGCAATGGGGTGAAGTGACTTGCCCAGGGTCACACAGCTATTAAGTATCAAGTGTCTGAGTCCAGATTTGAACTCAGGTTCTCCTGATGCTAGGGGCTGTGCTCTGTCCACTGTGCCACCTGGCTTCCAAGATAATTTCTTGAAAGATGATGTCTAGGCTCTTTTTTTGATCATGGCTTTTTAGGTAGTCCAATAATTTTAAAATTATCTCTCCTGGATCTATTTTCCAGGTCAGTTGTTTTTCCAATGAGATATTTCACATTGTCTCCTATTTTTTCATTCTTTTGGTTTTGTTTTACAATGTCTTGATTTCTCATAAAGTGATTAGCTTCCATTTGCTCCATTCTAATTTTTAAGGAAGTATTTTCTTCAGTGAGTTTTTGAATTTCCTTTTCCATTTGGCCAATTCTACTTTTGAAGGCATTCTTCTCCTCATTGGCTTTTTGGACCTCTTTTGCCATTTGGGTCAGTCTATTTTTTAAGGTGTTATTTTCTTCAGTATTTTTTGGGGTCTCCTTTAGCAAGCTGTTGACTTGTTTTTCATGATTTTCTTGCATCACTCTCATTTCTCTTCCCAGTTTTTCCTCTACTTCTCTTACTTGTTTTTTCAAAATCCTTTTTGAGCTCTTCCATGGCCTGGGACTTATTCATATTTTTCCTGGAGGCCTTGGATGTAGGAGCTTGGCTTTATTGTCTTCTTCTGGTTGTATATTTTGATCTTCTTTGTCACCAAAGTAAGATCCTATGGTCTGACTTTTTTTTGTGTGCTGTGTGCTCATGATCCCAGCCAATTACTTGAGTTTTAAACTCTTTGTTAAGGTAGGGGTCTGCTTCCAGTGTGGAGAATGTATTGTCCCAAGCTTCAGGGGTTTTGTGCAGCTGTTTTCAGAGATACTTCTAGGGACCTGTAAATTTTCAGTTCTTCCAAGGTGCTATGATCAAGGGCGAGGTATTTACTCCTTTCCTGGTCTATGCTCTGGTCTATGAGTGACCACAAGCACTCTTTTCTGTCTTGGAACTGTGAGGAGGATTTCCTCTCCACTACCACTACAAGCTCCACCATGTCAGCACTCCTCCTTGCCCTGGGACTGCCACCCAGAACTGTGACCCAGATCCAAGCACAGGCAAAGCAAGAGAATCCTGCCTCAGCACTAGCAAAGAGATTCCTGCAATCCCCCTCTGATCAGCCACTCAATTCCCCCTCTGTCTGTGGTCAGAGAACTCTGGAAGCAGCTGCCGCCTCAGGGCTGCTCCAGTACTGGGGCTGGGACGAGCTTCTCTCTCACTATGTTCACAGAACTTTCCTAATGACCTTCTAAGTTGTCTTTGGCGTTTGTGAGTTGAGAAGTGTGGAAACCATCATAGCTCCTCTTGATTCAATCCCCTGAGGACTGCTCTAGGCTCACTGAGACCTGATCTTTGTCTACACAGCCTGTGTGGTCCATGCTGAACTGTGTTCCTGTACTAGTCCAGTGCAATAGACCTTTTCAATCAACCATCCAGGTTGTATTGGCCTGGAAATTTGTTTCACTCTGTCTTTTTGTGGGTTATGCTGCTCTAGAATTGGTTTAGAGCCATTTTTACAGATATTTGGAGGGTTTGGGGGGAGAACTCAAGCAAGCACTGTTTTTACTCTGCCACCTTGGCTCTACCCTCATCTATTTCTTTGACCCTGATCATGGGGCTAACTCAGTCACTGATATTGCCAGAGTCTAATTCACCATAGTTTCAAGGTCTCCCATAGGCCTTTATAATTCTCATAACAGTTTCAGGGTATGAGAAGTCTCTACCCTATATTGCCCAGGCTAGTTTCTCTTACTTTGCTATTCTCCTTCCCACCACCACTATATGGTATGGATGATGGATTAGACTTTGAGGGGGTCTTATTATTATGCCACTGAAATGGTTATGAATCACTTTATGAAAGGGGTGATGCTGTTTTTGAAGACCGTACCATAGAAACACATGTTTCGGCATATCTAAAATAGCCAGAAAGGTTTTTGACTGAGTCTCGTGATAGACTGTGTTTCTGGTATTCAAAGACCAGTCTAGTGAAGTTCAGAGAAATTTATCATTGGAATTGGGTGATGACTTATTCAGTACTAATTAGGTGAAGAGTAAGTTTTTGGCCACAGAGACTCAGAAAGGCCATCCACTAGGCTTAGAGCAAGCATGTCATTTGTATTAGGGATGGACCCATACTGATGATGCTCAGAAGGACTAAAATGTTATTATTCTTAAGGATGCTGAGAGCATCATTCAAGCAAACTTTGTCTTTGGTCTTCCAGTGGCAAGGACATCATGAAAGTAAGCTATTTCACTAATAGGATAAATATGTGAAGGGTTTAAAGCTTTGAAAAAATAAAATATATTTGAGTAAATCTGCTGAGCTCAAAAGTGATCCAGATGGGCTTTCTGATTTTTTTCTTCTGTATTTGATATTTTTTTGTAACAAGCTGGCAAGATCTTTATCCATTTACATTTCAGTCCGGAGGCATAGAAAGTTCCCCATAATATTTTGCCTTAAGACCAATGAATGGCCCTATCAAGCCTGGCTTGCTCTGGACAGCTGTGAAAAAACAAGGAAAGAAACCCTGTGCTCTGAACATTTGTTCTTTGTTGTAGCCATCCTTTAGAGGGCAGCTGGTCTGAATCATCTCGGAGAAGATGCTGTACAGCTGTTTCTCTAGAGCATCACCTGAGGCAAACTGAACAGCCCATCATCTTGGTATATCCTCCTGATCCTGGCAAGTCATTTTGTCCTTAACTCTGTCATGTATAATAACTAAAGATTAGTGTTTATCTGAATCTTCTCTCATAGTACAACAATACAGGAGCTTGTTCTCAGGAGTTTCAGAGACAGCATTCCATTGTCAAAGATTTTTCCTACCTCCCTTTTTTGCTTCCATTTTCCCAGGGTTTCTATGACAACCTTGTGCTCTGGTGGCAGCTCTAGGATTATTACTATCATTACAGTTATTTCTTCTGATTACTATTGTTGCTTATTATCATCAATCTCATCTTTGGCTGTCATTTAGTCACATCCTGGACCTCAACACCTGGCCCCAGGGGAATATGTTCTCTTAATGTCTGAAAAGAAAAAAAAATTAGAATGTAAATCCCAAGAGATTACCTGCCCCACAATTATCCTAGATCAGGTTTTCTTTCTCTCTATGTTTAACTAACAAAGTGAACTTCCAAGTCACACTAATCTTCCCAGGATGCAGAGTGTGAAGCTGTCATGACACAGCTTATAGATAAGACATAAAAACACGCTTTTTTTTGAAAGGGAAGAGGATGTGGGGAATTTATAGATCTAAAGGAGTTTGTGTATTAGTAAATGAGAAAAATAGGTGTTGAAAAATATTTTTATTCCATTTTGAATTATGAAAGAAATTCACCTCCTGATTTATAATAGCTGCAGTAGAACATAAGAAAATATTTCAGGGTGGTATGCTGAAAGGCAGTATGGTAGAGTGTGAAGAATGCTTATTTAGAAGTCAGATAAGACCTGGATTCAAATCCAGCTTCTGATACTTACTAGTTATAACCTCTAGATTTTGTTTTCTTCATTTGAAAACGGGGACAACAATTGAACTACCCATGCAGAATTGTTGTGAATATCAAATAAAATTTATATATATATATGTATATGGAGAGAGAGAGTGCTTCAAAAACCTTAAAACAATATATAAATATCAGCTATTACTATTATTATTATTATTTCAGGTAGTATCAACATTAGGAAACTTTTATATAATTTCAAACCCTTCCACATTATCTTAGATAAAATTATCCTTTCTCTTTCTAGATAGCTAACAACAAATCTGCCATAAAAAAATGATAAAATTATGGAAATACTGTTAAAGAATGACACAAATACTTTTGACTTGAAATTATAGGTTATGACTAGAAGTACTTAGTCCAGGTTATTTTCCATTGTTTATGCCATAAAATCACAGAATGTCAAACCTGGTTAAGTTTTATTTATTTTTTATGTTTCACTTGGTGTGAACAATGGCAGAGGCCAATCAATCCAATTTTTTGTTTACTCAGTTTCAGTTTCTTCCTAGAAACTTACGCAATGGGGCTGCATTTGCGTAGCATCATGATGTAGGGATAACTTGTCCACATCCCTAATCTGAGTCCCTCTCCCTCTCCCTCTTCCTCTTCCTTTAGCCAGCAAAGCCATCAAGTTCATATTTTTTTAGACTTTAGAAAAGGAGAGTCCATAAATTTCCTTGGTAATTCATCACAGGACTTAATCAAATTTTTCCTTTTTGTTGTTGTTCAGTTGTTTCCATTATGTCTAACTCTTCATGACCTTATTTGAGGTTTTCTTGCCAGAGATACTGGAGTGGTTTGCCATTTCCTTCTCTAGCTCATTTCAGTTTTCAGGGAAACTGAGGCAAATGGGGTTGTGACTTGCCCAGGGTCACACAGCTATGAAGTATCTGAGGCCAAATTTGAACTCAAATTTGAACACTGACTCCAGTGTTCTATGCACTGTGCCACCTACCTGCCAACACTTTACCTTACTCAAATCTATTATATCAACACTTGAGTCCACATCTCTTCTTTCCTTGCTGGAGAAGAGTGTCATTATTCTCTGTGTAAGCTCTTTAAGGGCAGGGATGTTTTCATTTTTGTTTTTATGCACCAGCACATAGCATAGTGTCTAGCAATTCTAGATGCTTGACAGATGATTGATTGAATATTCTATTAAATGTTGGAAGATCATCATTGAGTAAATCCAAATTTTTCTTTCTTTTGCCTAAATAATTGAAATTCCATTAACCTTTCTTTATAGTTGAATTGATGTCTTTATGGACATTACAGCATCTCTAAAGAGTAAACCACTGATTATATATCCTAGTAACCTACTTTCAAACAACAATGCCACGTTGATGAATTGCCTTGAACTTAAAATCCACTGTTCCCCATGGACCCATTCTAATCCATTTGAAGAACGGTGATTCTCTTAAAACTCTATATCCTCATTTTCCACCAGACTTGTTAATATCACTAGTCTTCTATGGGATTTGGGGATATGATTGCCACTTATCTTTTTCAGATATGAACTTGGAATCTGATTGGACGTGGGCTATCATACCCTTTGACGGGCTCAGTCTCACTGAATAAGCAGCAATAAGGCATCTTGAGGGAGGGATAAGACAGACATGTACTATACTCTCAAACCACTACCAACACCTTGACCTCCACATCTCCTGAGACCTTGATAGAGATAGTCTAGGACCCTGAGTCCGAAGGTCTTAGAAAGAGCTATGCCCCCTTTCCCCCACATCGCCAGTCCTACTTCTAGACCAGGCCCTAGAGCTGTAATTCAAGGAAGCTACTCCTGTGGAGAAGGGGCCAGCCATCCTCACCAATTGCCCAACTATCACTTCCAGACAAGTGATCCAGCCTGAAGCAATAAAATAGCCTGAGGGAGATACAGGAAGTAACATATGCTAAGAAAGTCAAGCCACTACCACCATCGTGGTCACCACCTCTCCTCAGATACTTCCAGACCATGGGTTCTACTTCTAGCCCAGGTCCCATAGCCATCATTGAGGAGAGAACTCATTGTGATTTATCTTTTTTTTTTCTCAGTGCTTAGCACAACACTTTGCCAATTTTGTTGCCTTTCAGTCATGTCCAACTCTTTGCAATTCCATTTCAGGTTTTCTTGCCAAAGATACCAGAGTGGTTTGCCATTTTCTTCTTCTGCTTATTTGACACATGAAGAAATTGTGGCAAACAGGGTTAACTGACTTGCTCAGGGCCACACAGCTAGTAAGTGTGTGAAGTCAGATTTGAACTTGGGAAGATGGGTCTTCCTGACTACAGGCCTAGCACACTATCCACTGTACCACCTAGCTGCCCTTGCTTTGCTTTTTTCATTTATTCATTTAATGAGAATAAATCATCACATAGGATTCTTTCCCCCTGCCCCACTTAACAGTATTTTATTTTATTTTTTCTAATTACATGTAAAGATACTTTTCAACATTCATTTTTATAAGATTTTGAATTCCAAATTTTTCTCCCTCTCTCCCCTCTCCCCAAGAGGGTGCAAGCTATCTGATATAGATTTATACATGTATAATCATGTTAAACATATTTCCACATTAGTCAAACACATGGGATTCTGAGGAAATTTCTGGTTAAACACAAACATACAAATACGCAAAAGCTTTATTCTATGAATTAATCATTAAAATTTTAGTAATAATTCTAAAAATATAAGACACAGGGAATTCTTGCCAAGATCACTGTCTGAACTGGAGGCAGGCCAGGTCTCACATATCTATTTCAGTAAAACCCTGAAACTCATATTAGACTGAATGGTGATGAATAAATCCAATGAAGAACTAGTGTAAGTGACATCTTTTACCCCAGAATCATACAGAAAGTCAGCTAGAAGACCAGGCACAATAAAAAGTGGGGCCTCTCATCAAAGCAACTGCCATCATGACCAGAGACCAGAATGTTTAAATTGCAAGACTCTTTCTAGGGGTAGCAAAAACAGAGTACTCCTCTGAGAAAGCTCCAGGGTGGGGACTTGGAAGTCCTCAGGAATGATGACAACAACAGTGAGTAGTGCTGTGCTGACCATTGCAGTGACTCCTATTATTATGCCACAGTGCTAGATATAGATGTCCTAGGTTCAGAGGCTCTAAGATCCCTAACCCTCTGTTCTTAGATGTCAAGATAGGGTCATGAAGAGCCAATGTTCTGAACCTCAAAGATCTAGTGGGACTAAGTCCTGAGAGGTGGAGGGCAGTTCAAGAACCTGGGGGGCTTCAAGGTGAGACCACACAGATCCAATCACCCTGTTCAACAGTGCAGCAGAGGCAGGATCCTAGCCCTTGGAATAAAATTAAAATTCAGGAACTTAAGCTGGAGAGATGAGTAAATCAAACACCAATCAGTATAAAAAAGTATTGCAAATCTAACACCATAACACTTGCAAGCAGAAACACAAAGAAAAAAAATCTCCCTCCCCCCATAATGTTTGCATACACTCCTAGAAGAAATGAATCAAGAAATAATTTTAAAGTGAAATGAAAGTTCTGGATGAAAGAATTGGAAAAGAAAAAAATAGCTTAGAAGAGAAAAAGGGATAAATCTAAACTAAAAAATAGAACCCCTGAAAACAAAAGTCCCCTTTGACAAACAGAAATTAATGATGTTATTAGATAACAAGAAATACTAGAATGAAGTAAAAAGATTAAAAAAAAGAGGAAAATGTAAAATATCTAATATAAAAAACTTGCCTGGATAGTAGAAATAATTTAAGGATCACTGGGCTCACTGAAAAACAAGATTGAAAAAAGCCTGGACATTATATTTGGAATCATAAAAGAAATCTGCCCAGATTTATTACAGCTAGAGGGAAAAGGAAAGATAGAAAGAATCTGATTACTTCCTGAAAATAATCCCAAAAGAAAGTCTCAGGGATATCCTACCTAAAATCCAGAGGTTCCCTATCAAAAGATAAACATTGAAAGCATCTAGAATGAAGCATTTCAAATACTGAGAAACTAAGAGTCAAGATAACTCAAGACCTCACAACCTTGACTATGAACAAGAAGAGATCATGGAACACAATATTCCAAAAGGTAAACATCCAAGAATAATTTACCCTGTAAAGTTGAGTAGACTCTTAAGAAGACAAAATGAATTTTTAATAGAATAGAAGACTTTCAATCACTTCTGGTGAAAAGATCAGACTTGAGTAGGAACTTGCCTGGTTTCAACTTCATGAAGCAAGGTGTCCTTACCAGAATAAGCTCATCACTTGTAATCTCATCACCATGCTGCTAACTCAATCTATGCCTTGATACCACTTCCCTCAGCTTTTTTCCCCCTCTGATTGAAGGATTAGAGGATGAAATGGCAAAATCCTCCCAATGCCTCCCATTGTAGAAGGCAGAAATTGGACTTCCAGCTCACTCTACTTTAAATTTGCAACTCTGTCTGGTTTCATCTCCAAGAAACAAGATGTCCTTGTTCAGGGTATTCCATGCTTTTCTCCTTCTTCCCCTTTTTGACCTCCTTTTATGTGTTGCCTTCCTCCATTAGATTGTGAACTCCTTGAGGGTTTCTTTTTCTTATTTCTATTCCCCAGCACTTAGTACAATGCCTGGCATATAGTAGGTTCTTAAACATTTATTGAATTGAATTGAATCAAATCCAGAGAAAAGTTCATTTACCCAGAAAAGTAACTTTAGTCAAACAATTTGAAGGAGCTTTAGGAGTATGTAGAATATTAGCAATTCTAATAGATGGAGAAGAAGCAAGTGTTCCTTAAGAGCCTTAATATCTTCAAAAGATTTTTGAAGGACAATAAGAAAAAAAACCCCAGAGGTCTGGGGGAGTATTGGTTCTGTTTTGAGGGTTTGAAAATGGAAAAGAGAAAGGAAGGTAAAAAGAGGAATATACTAGTGTAGAAAGGAGAAAAAATGGAATAGAATTTGCTGTTACTCATAAGAGGGACGTGTGAGAATATACAAACATGAAAGAAGCAGTGAAAGCAACATGTAGATATATATATATATCTTGGTGAGGGAATTGGGGTTAAGTGACTTGCCCAGGATCACACAGCTAGTAAGTGTCATGTGTCTGAGGTCAGATTTGAACTCAGGTCCTTCTGACTCCAAGGCTGAAGCTCTATCCACTATACTACCTAGCTACCCTCTACATATTTTTTTTTAAGAAAATAAGCAGTAAGTGAAAAATGGAGAGTCATAGTTTCATATAAAATATTATTGTCAACCAGTCAGTTAAAAACACTTTTAAGTGTTTACTGTGTGCCAAACACTGTACTAAGTTCTGGGAATACAAATACACTCACAAAGAAAAATATTCCCTACCCTCAAGTAGATTACAATCTAATGGGAGAAGACAGCACATAAAAGGAAGCTGAAAAGGAAAGTGTGTGTATGTGTATGTGTGTATGTGTGGGGTGGGGGGATACAATGTCCCAGAAGATACCTGAACCTAGTTCCAGGGATGGCTAGGTGGTACAGTGGATAGAGTGCCTGGCCTGGAGTCAGGAAGACTTTTCTTCAGTTCAAATCTGGCCTCTGACACTCACTAGCTATGTGACCCTGGGCAAACCCTGTTTGCCTCAGTTCCTCACCTGTACAATGAGCTGGAGAAGGAAATGGCAAATCAATCCAGTATCTTTGCCAAGGAAACACTAAATGGGGTCATGAAGAGTCAGACATGACTGAAATGACTGAACAACAACAACAAAGAGAAAGTCCATGGGGCGGCCTGAAGAGCAATGATCACTGGCTGGCCTAGGTGTCCACCTTAAATGGAGATTCTAGAAGAAGAAGAAGGAGGAAGGAAGGAGGGAGGGAGAAAAGGGGAGGGATGGAGGGAGGGAGAGAGGGAGAGAGAGAGAGAGAGAGAGAGAGAGAGAGAGAGAGAGAGCGAGAGAGAGAGAGAGAGAGAGAGAGAGAGAGAGAGAGAGAGAGAGAGGAAATAAGAAGAGAGAGGGGAGAGGCAAAAGGGAGAGGGAGTGGAGGGAGAGGGGGGAGAGAAAGAGAGACAGAGACAGATAGAGACAGAGACAGAGAGACAGAGAGAGAAGGGAAACAAGAAGAGGGAGAAAGAGAAAAAAGGAAGAAGAAGAAGAAGAAGAAGAAGAAGAAGAAGAAAGAGAGAGAGAGAGAAACTAAAAGGAGAGGGGGCAGAGGGAGGAGAGAGAGGGGGACTGAGACAGAGAGACAGAGAAAAAGAGGCAGACACAGAGAAAAAGAGAATAAGAGAGAGTGGGAGTAAGAGAGTAAGAGAGTTGTATTTGGTTTCTTTTCTGCCCACTAGAAAAACATTTTTTTTTCCTAATTGCTGCTTCAAGAAGGGCTGGAAAGAAAGGGAGACCTCATGGGCATTGTGTGCTTTTAAGATGAAAAGAACACTCGATTTGGAATAACAGTAGCTGAATTTAAATGCCAGCTCCTCCACTTACTGCTTGAGCCACCATGAGCAAATCCCTTCACTTTTCTGGGTTCCAGTTTCCATATTATTCAAATGAGGGTACTCAACTCTATGACTTCTTAGGCCCTTAGCAGCTCCAAGTCTATGATCCTATATTCTTAGAAGTTGTTTTCATTTTCTTTGAAATGGAATGTTGCATTGTGTTGACAGGGCTAAAAGCACACAGGTGTATCATCCTAAAGTTAAATAGACCAAATTCACTTAAAGGTACACATTTCTATACAAACCTAACAAAAACATCACATGTCATAAAGATCACTTCCTAAATTTATTTTAGGTCCTTGGCACAATCTAATTTATATGGTTGATTTAGATAATGCTCTATTTTCGAAAGTTTTTTTTTCAGGTTATTTGAATGGAAGAGACAAGTTTATATTTCCCCCTCCCCTTTATGTTCATTTTTTTTAGTGGATTCTCTTGGTTTTAACAAAAATTCTCAATTAAGAAGAAAAAAACCATTTCCTATTTCATGGATAAAGAAGTGGAAGACTAGAAATTATGTCTAATATCATGCAAATCAGTAGTCTGAATTCATTGCTTTTGTAGCCTTTCAGGGATTCACAGAAATGTTCCCTAGTCAAGGTAATAGACTAACTCAGACATTTCTTTTATCACCTCTAAATATGGTCTTTATAAGTAGGTGAGAAAGTTCCTTTAAAATGGATGAAAGAATAGAAAAAATGATGTGCTGAGTAACTCTTAGAGAATAAAATGAATCATAATAATGTAAGGAAGAACATGTAGAAATGAATGTAATGCTGGAAATTAAAATGACATCTGACAATTACTTTCAATTTGAACTGAGGTGAAGAAATTCAGAATTATAATACTCTTGGGATTAAACTTTGATGAGATGAAAATGTCATCATTGTTGGATAAGAATTTTTTCATTTTAGTTAGAAGAATTATAAATGATTGAACTACATTATACCTGTACCACGAGGCTGAATAATCTACATTAGTATTTCTCAACTTTTCCTTATTATGATTTGCTAGAGAAAGTCTAACATCTTCCAATCCTTAGTTCTTCTGTGGATACTTCAGTAAAGGGTCTATATGTAATCAGAGGGGAAAAGTCAAATCCTTTCTGATAAGTGTTCATTCTGATTCTTAGCTCATCTGCTCCCATGGTTTCAATTATCATTCCTCTCTATGCAAATAAAACTCTCAGATCTACTCATCCAGTCTTAACCTGTCTCTTCTTTCACATCTCCAACTGCCTAGTAGACACCTTGAATTGGATCTCATAGACATCTTAAACACAATATCTCCAAAACTGAATTCATTATCTTTCTCCCCAAACCCTCCCTCTTTCTATCTTCCTTATTACTTTTGAGGATACTACCATCCTCCTCAAAGCCTAGGTCTCATCCTTGACTCCTAATTCCTTCTCACTCCCTAGCCTCCATATCCTTTCAGTGATCAAGTCTTGTCCTTTCTACCTTTGAAACATCTTTTCAATCTACCCACTTCTCTTGTTTACCTTGTATATTGCAACCACTTGAGTGCAGGCCCTCATCACCTTATCCCTGGACTATTGTAGTAGCCTGCTGGTTGGTCTCCCTGCCTCAAATCTCTACCCCACTCCAATCCACCTCCAATTCAGATGTCATTTTAATCTTTCTAAAGCACAGGTCTGACCATGTCAACACCTTCTTCAGTAAATTCCAGTGATTTCCTGTTATCTCCAGGATAAAATATAAAGTCTTCTGTCTGCCTTTCAAAGCCCTTCATAACCTGGCCCCTTTCTACCTTCCCAGGCTTCTTACACTTCACTCTCCTCTACGTACTCTGCAATAGACACTGACCTCCATGCTATCTTTTGCATGACACTCCATCTCCTGATTGTGAACATTTCCCCCTATCCCTGGAAAGTGCTCCTTCCTGATCTCTGCCTCCTAGCTTCAATCCCAGCTAAAGTCCCATCTTCTGCAAAAAACCTTTCCTAGTTTTCCTTAATCTTAGTGCCTTTCCTCTATTGATTATTTCCATTTTATCCTATATACATCTTATTTCTACACAGTTGTTTCCATGTTGTCTCCTCCATCGGACTGTAAGCTTCTTGAGAGCAGGGACTGTTTTTTGTCTTTCTTTTTATCCCCAATATTTAGCACAGAGCCTGGCACATAGTAAGTGATTAATAAATTAGTTGACTGACTGACAAGTGCAGGTGTTGAATGGCTGGTATGGCTTGCTTTCTCATCCAAATGAATTTTCTTTCATCTATTTATTCATTCATTGACAAGCAGACAATTTTGTTCTCTTAACATTAAACAGAACATAAAACTTGGGGTGATGCTTAATAAAAGTGTTGAACAGAGTGAAGATGAATATATTCCTGCCAAAGTCCCAGTGGAGGAGAGATTCCCTATGGAGGGTGATGGAATCCAGTTCTTGTTTGTAGAAGATATTGTGTTGACTGCATCATGCCTTGAATGCTACCAGGAACTTCTAAATGAGAGAGATCAATGACTTCTTGAAAGAGATAGAGTCAATACAAGGGAAAAAAGAACAAATGAAAGGTGGTTGAACAGGCCACAGCCTACCAAATGAGTCCATCAGTATGTATATCTCAAAACTAGCACAATGAGTGAACCATATTACTTCTCTACTCAATAATTTCCCTATTGCCTCTAGGATAAAATACATACTCCCTTTTTGGGGGCATAGTAGTGGTGGTAGAACTTTTAAAGCGTTTTACAGCCTGTTCTATTATTTTTACAGTCTCTTTGTATGTTTTTTTCTTTCCTTGTACTTGCGATGCGACCAAACTGGACTTCTCTCTTCCTCATACATGACATTACATATCTCTTATCCCTGGCTGTTCCCCATGTCTGGAATGTTCTCCCTCCTCATTTGCACCCAAGAATCTATCACTTTCTTCAGGACATAGTACAAATGCTACCTGATACATAAACTTTTCCTGATTATTCCCTACTGCTTCTTCCCTAACTCCCTTGAATTTACATTGTATTTATTCTGTATATACCAGTGTACATACATATTATCTCCTCTAACAGAAAGTAAACTCCTTGAGAATAGAAATTGTTTTATTTTCTGTTTTGTATCTGAAGAGCCAGTTGTCATTCCTGACACATAATAGGCACTTAATAAATGCTTCTTGAGTGATTCCATGTTTGTTGATACATATTTTCTCCATTCATCATTGACAGAATCTAATTGATAGCTTCAGTTGGGAACAATCTTTTCTAGAATAGTAAATATATTATTAATGCTATCTTTGACATTTTAGCTGGAAAGATACGTGGGGCAGCTTGTAAAAAGTCTTAAAAAACAAAAAAAGGAAGTTTATATTTGATGTCTGATAAAGTAATACTTAATTTTCTTTACAAGATTAAGTTCTCCTAATTTTGATAGGATTGTAAGAGGGTAAGTCATGATATGCATTCTCTTATCATCTCTTGTCAAGCACAGTTGTCTTCATTCCCTCATTAAAATGTTCACATACATTTGCTGATTGGTTGAATAATTACTGATATTAAAAAAAATCTTTGTTAGCTTTAAAGAAAGTTGTTGAGATTAAAAACCTAAAGGTTAAGACACGACAATGGATTTTTAGCATCAGAGCATAAGGAAGACATATTAGTGAAAAAACAATGAACCTGTGGAAGAGGTTTCTCATTGACCACTTGTTTTTTTTTTTAATTTTAACATTTTTATTTGAAGTTTTGAGTTCTAAATTCTATCCGTTCCTCCCTCCTACTGTGCCCCCCTCCCTGAGATGGTAAGTAATCAGATATAGATTATACATGTGCAATTATGTAAAACATTTCCATATTAGTCATTTTGTATAAGAAGACTAGAATAAAAGAAAAAGAATGAAAGAAAGAGAGTGAAATTTAGCATGCTTTGGTCTGTATTAAATCAGTATCAGTTTTTTTCTTCTGGAGGAAGATAGTGGGCTTCATCATTAGTCCTTTGAGACTGTCTTAGTTAATTGTATTGCGAATAGCAAAGTCATTCACAGTTCATTGAACAATGTTGCTGTTACTGTGTACGATATTCTCCTGGTTCTGTTCACTTCACTGTGCATCAGTTCATGTAAGTCTTCACAGATTTGTCTGAAATCATCCTGCTTGTCATTTCTTACAGCACAATAATATTCCATTACAATCATATACCACAGCTTGTTTAGCCATTCCCCAATTGATGGGTATCCCTTTGATTTCCAATTCTTAGCCACCACAAAAAGAGCTGCTATAAATATTTTTGTACAAGAAGGTCCTTTCCTCTTTTTTGGATGTCTTTGGGATGTAGACCTAGCAGCGGTATTGCTAGATCAAAGGGTATGCACAGTTTTATAGCCCCTTGGGCAGAGTTCCAAATTGCTCTCCAGAATGACAACCACTTGATTAAGTACAAGAAACAAAAGACTTTTCTCAATAATTCTATATTCCTTCCAAAAATACCATGTGAGTAAGGTAAACTGACTTATCTTTGTGGTATTTGTACTTGTACATTTAGATTTTCTTTCAAAGGCAGTCATAACTGATTATCAAAGGTACATATGGTACAACTTAAAGGTTCAAACATACTAGCATATCTTTTGGATATGAAAAAGGCATGTTCTGGAGAGAGCAAATAATGAAAAGGAGCTGGAAATATTGACATATTTAAACCAAAATCCATGTGTTCAATCTCACAACCGACTCTTAAATCTTGTTTCTTCCCAAATGATAAATATTTTTAACAGTACCTCAATACTTTTCCTTACTTAGCCCTTAAGGCTACTGTAATTTTAAAAAATAGGTATCTAAAGTAATAAAAATTGTTATGAGAATAATCTCAATGTAATGAGAAGTATGAGAATATGTAATGAGAAGGGCATCTTTGATGATGGTATTGGAAGGGAAGAGGCAGCCTTTTGTGACATTTCACAGTGGGTGATATCTTTAACATTACACAATTGACAGAAAAACATAGAGGATGCAAGTTCTCACTGCATTTAGTGTTTGTTAATTGTAGCATTTATACTTTTATATAATTTATACAAATCATAGCATTTGACTCTGTAGAGCAAAGTGCCTTCTCAGAGTCCCCTTCAGCAAATCTGCAAGGGCAAGCATTGTGAAATAGTATAAAAACGCTGATGTTGGAGCCAGAACATCCAACTCAATATTTATGATCCTAGGATACTTGAAAATGTCAAAATTATGTATTACATGATTCTTTGAAAGAATTTAACAACAGAGATAACCTTTTATGAGGGTTCTTTGGTTATTAAAATCAAATCAGGTACAAAATAGGGAGATGGATACTCATCAAAAGTATTTGCCTCTACAATGGAGAAAATCCAACCTGAAGTCAAAGTTGAAGAGTAATTCCTCACATACGCTGATATTTTGAAGGTTATTCTATTTTTTTTCTTTTTAGGCAATTGGGGTTAAGTGACTTGCCCAGGGTCACACCGCTTGTCATGTGTTTGGTCTGAGGCTGGATTTGAACTCAGTTCCTCTTGACTTCAGGGCCAGTGCTCTATCCACTGTGCCACCTAACTGCCCCAATTCTATTTTGTTTATGACATTGTATTGATTCCATCAAGCCTGGGAACATTTCAGAGCCTCCTCTGTGAGATCCAAAATAAATGAAAAAAATTTACCCTAACTATCCACCCAGGAAAAATAACAGCAGCAACAACAACATGTCAATGAAGAATTCATATTATCCTTATTATGACATGTATGGTTGGATGGAAAACTTATAGAACTCATCCATCAGTATCTATATGTTTATATTAATATTGACATCCATTTATCTTTTACAGATATTACCAATGGAGAATGATTTAGTCCCAGAGTTCAGGGTTAGGTCAGGGTTTAGAGTTAGGTTTACCTTTAGGAAATAAGTGAAATTCTTTTAATGACCATATGCTTCTCCTGAAACAAAAGGCCGTCGTTTTAGTACCAATATTCTCCTAGTGATTTTGAATGGTTGCACATCATGTAATACTATAGATTCCAAAGAATGAAATTGAGAAACACTCAAAATCAATAGAGAAATGTATGATGGGAGTCATCAGACTGAAATGGATTACAGACAAAGAATTATCATTGATAGAATAAGTTTCCTTACTAGGATTAACTATATTAATGAAGTCACAGATATGGGTTGAAGAATATAAAAAATCATTTCATACAAAAACATACACAACTTCTGTTAAGATGGTGATGTGAAAGTTTATAAGAGAGCCCAACTCTTCCATACACAGGCCAGTAAATATACTTAAAAATACATCTGAAAAAAAAAACTATAATCAAGAATACCAAAGAGAAACTATAGTAATTAAGAAATTATTATGGGAAATTGGTATAGAAGGTATCTAAGGAATGTGTGATAGAAAAAGGAGAAGAACTGGTTATATGGTGAAAATAAGGATAATTAATGGACAATTGGTGAGGTCCATGGATATTGGTAGAAGATCTTGAGGAAAATCCCTAGACTGTTCAGTTGACTTTATGTGGTAAATTTACTTGAAGAAAATGGATGAGTTGCATGGAAGTTGCATAGGATTAATAGATTAAAATCTACATTTTAAAAGAGAATATCCACATTGATGAGATCACTTATCTATTTGAATATTTGAATCTGCCAGCTGTCAAGCCAGATCTACTCCTGAACATGTGTTTAACAGTGCAATAGTCTTACCACTTATTTCCTGGTTCTTATGGTAAGTGTGATCTATTAAGATTTTCAATCTTGCTAGAGTTAAAGTTTCCTTGAGGGGAAATAAGGAGTGTGGTTTGACTTTGCTACCTGAACACATCTCCCCCTATTGGCAGTCGCAAGTAGAGGTGGGGTGTGAAGTGATGTCAGTGAAAGAAAGTATAGAAGGGTCAAGAAGCCCTTTATCATCCTCTGCTCACTAGGGTTCTCACATCCACGGGCTGAGGAGGTGAAAAGATTTAAATAGCTTAATAATTAAATAAAATCACCTCCTTTTGGTCTGGTCATTTTTCTATGGAGCACGTGTATATGTAACATGTAGAACTCTGGTGTAGTGTTTTTGCAACATACTGCCAGAGATGTGGGTGAAGTTTTCACATGTTGCAGAGGGTAGAGGACTGAGGATAGAAAAACCCAGGGAAATCTATACAGTTCAATCCCTCTTTTCTCTCCACCTTATTTTTGTTCCTGGCTGTTGGGCTTGTTAAGATATAATATACATATGTGGCTTGTATAGGGGAAATTTAGGTTCAATTATGAATAATCTTCTTTGGTCTTAATTTCTCCCACTGATAATCATGGACTGATTTAGAACATGGTCACAGCCATCTCTGTAGGATTTTGTCAGTTCTTAAGAGAAGCCCACGTTTACCTTCCTGAAGTTGGCTTCCTGCCAAGTGCTGCATGTTCTATGTGTTTATTCTAAACCAGCTGTACCTCTCTCATCTCCTACCCCCCATCCCTCCCCAAATAATCACATAATCAAAGCTATTGTGCTAAATTAGTTTTACACATTGGAGGAACAAATCAGAACATAAAGAGGGAAAGCAAGCAGTACACTCAATGGATATAGATGACAGCAAGGCAGTGCTGATCAGCTTAGTGGAGGTAGAGGAGCCTGTCTTTTTTCTGACTACAGGGAGTCCTGCTTAGGTACTAAAGAAGGGGCTGTTTGTCAATGCCCTCTTGTTCTGCTTGGATTTTCCAGAAAGGGGAAGCATTACTAAGGGGCAGTCTGATTTAAACCAGATCCATTCTCAACTTGAGGGATACCTCCAGCAGCTCACTACTTCTGCAAGTTATGGTTCTCGTAGTTTTGCTGTATGCAAGTGCTAGGGAGAAAATGAGTTGGGGATCCTGGTGCCAACACATTTCTCTCTCCTTCAAGATGGAAAATGTGTTGACTCCTCTAAAACTCTCTACCCCTCGCACCTCTTCATCCTCTCTCATTCCAGATCTATCTTGGAACCAATCCAAGTCACCTGTGCATACACAGCCTCTCATAGGTTCTCTCTAAAATATCTGTGGCATGTATTATAGCACTGGTATGTCTTGCAAGGGAAGGCTACATATAGGAATCACATGATCATAGATTTAAACCTTAGAGGTAATTGAATTTTTCTCATTTTTTAGGTGACGAAACTGAGGTCTAGTGAGGTTAAGAAACTCTCCTGGGATAACAGGTATCTGAGGCAGGATCTGAAACTGAGATGAACATTAACTTTGAAAGATTGTGAGGGCTTGTTAAAATACTCTGCTTGCAGAAATACTTATTGCATCAAATGTCAACCAACACCTAGCTGGCTTGCTATAAAAAGAAAACAATAAAAACACATCTTATTGCCTAAACAGCTTGATATAATGGAGAGATCAGAGCTCAGAGTTCAAAAATCTTGGCTCAATTGACTTTTACATTTACTAGATTGGTGACCTGGGGCTCAGTCTCCATTTTTTAAATCTTTAAAATGAAGGTAATGGATACTTGAACTACCTACCTGACAGTGTTGTTGTGAAGAAAGCATTTTGTAAACCCTCAAGTGTTATATAAATGTACACCATTTTTATACCCCATGGGTGACAATGGGGCGTCATTGTTGACAATCTACTATTATTATTACACATATAGGGAGTGATGGGTATATTTAAGTCTAAGTTTGAGAAATCTAGTGAATTCTAGTTCCTTCTGTGCTTCACTTTTTTGGGGGGGGAGGAGAGGGAGGCATAATCTATTGGAGTTAATTTGGTGTGAAATAAAAAAGCACTAGATACTTAGTGGTAGGCATCTTTTTAACAGCAAATGACTGCTTTGAAGAAAAATGCAATGATTCATAGTATTGTACCAAGTTACTGGTGAGTTTTAATGTTGATAACACTTCTTCTTGGATTCAGTTTTACCCATATGTGTTTTAGAAGTCATTGCATATTATTATACTGAAGAGAAATTTTCAGTTAAACTAACTGAATAGTGATCCTTAAGAATGTTTGACTGTTTTGTGAATGAATGAATGAATGAATAATAATAACAACAATAATAATGGTAATAGCATTTATATAGTGTTTTAAGGTTTGCAAAGAGCTGTACAAATATTTTCTCATTTTATCCTCATAACAACTCTAGGAGGTAGGTGCTGCTATTATCCCCATTTTACATATGAGGAAACTGAGACAAACAAAGATTGTCTTGCCCAAGGTCATGCAGCAAAATGTGTCTGATCTTGGATTTGAACTCAGGTCTTCTTGACTCTAAGCCCTGTGCTTTATCTGCTGCATTACCTGGCTTCCTCTAAGTGACAAAGTAATTAGTATTTATTACACTTTTTTTAAAGAATTGAAAAGTTTTATTACATTAAATTTCCTCAGTCACAATGTTGGTGGTAAAATGCATATGTTAGAGGATGAGGGTAGAGGGAACATGCAGAAAAATCATAGTTCAATCACAATACAAGGTTTACATGGGAAGATAATTTTAAAATTTGTGGATATTTCATTCTTAGTCCAACAGAGCCCAGGCTCCGAGGCAGCAATTCTTAATGTTTTCTTGAGTCTTCAGGCTTTGCTATTCATCACTTTCGCTAGGGCTGCGGCCACATGTTGACTACTGAGGTTGTTCAATGACATACTCTTCTCCTGGCCAAAAGCGTACTATGTTTTAGGCCTGGTACTATGCAATGAGGATTCAATTCTAAAAGTAAAGATTACTTGCCCACAAGAAACATACATTCTTATTGAGAAAGGAAACACATATTGGAAAGCTGTGTACCCTCTCTTTGCAGCTAGCTCTTTTTGTGCACTTGTTTGCCTTGGGTTGGGTTTAACCACCTACATTCTGTTTCCTATTCACTTCCTTGTCACGTGTTTCTCCTCCCTTACTTTTTCTACACTCCATGGTCAACTTCCTCGTTCCTCTTGCCTAGTCATATCATCTCCCTAACTCACCTGAATGGATGAGCAGGCATAAATGGCTGTGCTCCAGTAAATGACCTAGGTTGCTCAGAGGCTAAGCGTATTCCAAACCTTTTAAAATTGTTCCTATCCATATCAACTTCTCCAATCTTGCAGCACAGTATAAATAATTCAGCCTTCATATTCATTTAAGCAGTGTTATCAAAGGAGACAATACAAATTTGTCAGATACCATTAGGATGGAACAAGAGCTCTTTGATGGACCATTGCAGTTACTGTTATGATGAGAAGAGCTCGTGGAGCAATTGGAGTCAGAAGGCCTAGGTTTGAGTCCCAGCTCTTTCACTTACAGACTGTGTGACCTTGGAGGAACCACTTACCTTGCCTTGGCCTTGGTTCCTCATCTGTAAAATGGGAATAAAAATACCTGCTTTGTCTATGTCAAAGGGTTGTTGTGCAGAACATGGTACCATAGATTCAGACCTGGAAGGGATCTTAGTGGATGTTTAGTCCAACTCCCTCATTTTGCAGATGAGGAAACAGGCTCAGAAAGGGTCAGTTACTTGGCCAAGTTAATTAAGATAATTATTACATAATCATATAAGACAATATTATATGAAAGCATGGATAAAGCTCCATAGGGCCTTTGTAAACTATAAAGTAGGCATTTGCATGGTGCAGTGGATAGAGTTTTGCGCCTGAAGTCAGGAATACTAATCTTCATGAGTTCAAATCTAGCCTCAGACACACTAGCTTTATGCCCTTGGGCAAGTCAGTTCACCCTGTTTGCCTCAATTTCCTCATTGATAAAATGAGCTGGAGAAGGAAATGGCAAACCACTCCAGTATCTTTGCCAAGAAAACCTCAAATGGGGTCACAAAGAGTCATACACGACTGAAATGACTGAACAACAACAAAAACCATAATGCACTATACAATGTCATTATTATAAACTTTTTAGAATCATCAGTGTCATTAGATTAGTTACAGTAGTGTACTGTGAGAATTAATTAGGACAATCAATAATTTTGATGTGATTTCATCTTGTGAAAATAATGGTTATACATTTGCCCTTCCTTTGACCCTACTCATAACCTCTGAGCTTGAAGATTGCCTTGTTTTCTCCACCTTTAGTTAATTATTTGTTGGTTGAGTGCTAGATTTTGTCCCATATGTGCATTTGCTCTTTTTGTTTTCAATTCTGTAACGTTTTAATAAACGTTATTACTCCAAGGACATGCTCAAAAGTTGCATTTACTAAAAGAGCACACTGAAATGGTGTGGTTGAAAATGAAAACAACTCCAATAACTGACAAAGTATTGTTGCAAAACAGCCTAATTAATCCTCAGAAAATAAAGACCTCCATAGTGACCTGGAAGCTGGAGGGATAGTTATTGATTTGTTCACAGCATGGAGTAGATTCCTCAAGGTTGGAAGAACTGCAAGAAGACCAGTAAAAATAAAAACAAATAGTTGCTGTTACTATGAAGAAAACAAAAATTTGTTCTTGACAAGAAAATACAAAGAGTAGAGTGCTGAAGATTGGAAAAAGGTAATTTTTATTGATGAAACTCAGTTTATTATCCAAGCCTGCACCAGTCAGTCAGTCAACAAACATTTATTAAGCTCCTACTATGTTCCAGGCACTGTGCTAAGTTACCCTGGGGATACAAAGAAAGGTAGAAACCAATCTCTGCTCTCAAAGAGCTCACAGTCTGATGGAGGAGACAATGTGCAGACAACTATGTACAAATAAGATAAAGACAAGATTAGTTGGGGATAGTCTCAGAGAGAAGGCAATAAGGTTAAGAGATAGGAAAGGCTTCTTGAAGAAGGTGGGATGTTAGTTGGGGCTTGAAGGGAGCAAGGGAAGCCAGGAGGCAGAGATGAGAAGGATGAAAGTTTCAGGAATGGGGAATAGCCAATGAAAATTTCTGAAGTGAGGAGGTAGAGGCCAATGTCACTGCAAAGTATAGGGAAAAAGGGGCCAGCTTATGAAGGACTTTGAAAGCCAGACCAAGCATTTTATAGTTGATCCTAGAGGTAATGGGGAGTTTCCTAGAGGGGGTTTGAGTTTACTGAATAAGAGGTTGACATGGTCAGACTTGTGCATTAGGAAGCTTAATTTGATAGCTGAGTAGAGGGCGGATTGGAGAAGGGTAGAGATTTGAGGCAGGGAGACCAACCAGTAGGCTACTGCAACACCCCAGACATGAGATGATAAGCGACAGTACTAGGGCAGTGACAGTGGCCAGAGAATGGGGCATATACAAGAGATGTTATGGTGTTATTGTTTATCCTTTGAAGACATGAACATTCTTATAAGATTATAAAACATCCTCTCAAATGTTTTGGGTGAGGATTAAAAAAATACCACTGGGCCTGGAAATCTTGTTCCTTTTGAGAGAATGATGAACTCTGATAAATATATTTATATACAGAGAAGCAGAAGTTTAAAAAGACCTAAAGAGATCCTATAATATGACCTTGCACCAAACCACATGTCATGAAAAGTTAAGAAAATATACCAAGAGATGGCAATAAACATGATTGAGTAGCTTGAGAACTGATCTGATTTAAACTTTAAAGAAAACTTGTGGGCTATAATCAAGACTAGACTTGAGAAAATGACTATTCATCAACAGTACACTTAATATCTAATGTGATAAAAGTGTGGTTTCATGATGAAGAATTAAATAATATTTATCAAAATCGTGTGAACTCTGACAAATTGTGTAAAAAAAGTGATTGTTGCAAAAGGAGGATATTTTGCATATGACAAATTTTTTGAAGATGTAAGAATTTGCAAGTCATTTTTTATTAGTTTCCATTTCATAAAAAACTGAGAAACAAAGTGATTGGTTGAAGGTCAAATAGCAAATCAACAACAGAAATAGAGATCTCATAATAGAATCCACGGCTTTTGTAGCTGCCTTGGAGCAGAAAGGCATCAACTTGATGGAACAACAATAAAGCTACCAAGTAGGACAGCCCAGGCACCGAGTAGGGACTTAATCCACATAGGCATTCATTCCTCAAAAGTTTTAAGATATGCCAATAAAATTAATTATTTTATTTTGTCCCAAGTTATTTGCACAGCTGAGTATGTGCTTAAGTCTAGATATAAAGGTTAATAGCCAATGGTATATTTTATGTCAAAATGAATATAGACACTTTGACCTATGGAATAGAATTTTTATCTAGATCTGGGCCTCCTGCTGAGTGCACTCTGGGTACTTGATAAATACTTATTGACTGCTGGAACTTCGTTCTATGGATATTTTATTTAGTGTGAAACATAATCAAATGTCTTTAACAACTATCCATTCCTCTGTAAGCTCCCAAGATCAGACACATTCTTAATGTTTCAGGGGAAAATAAAATAGCTTGCTACAAAACTTAACTTGGAGAAACGAAAAGCAAAAACTTGAGGATATCAAACACCACGCTTACTTTTTTTTAAAAGCAGACAATAGTTTATTTGCAAAAGTGTAATGTTATGAGATACAGTATAACTAATAAAAATCAACCAATTTGATCATATTTTTAATACATTATACAAATGCAATGAATTGTAGTTTAAAGCCCTGTGACATTAGTTCTAATATAATAACAACTAACATTTCAGTTAATAAATAACTGTGAATATAGCCATATGTTCAGTTTATTTTCCTTAGTTTATCATGAATTACAATTTCATTCTGACTTGGGTCATAAAAGTGATAAATACTTGTTTATACATTTTCATGCATTGCTTGCTTATTTAATTAATCCCGAAAAGCTTCTAAACACATATCATGGTGAGTTATACAAATTAGGTATATTTTCATCCTACTGACTTGACACCCTTTATAATAAAAGATTAACACTCCGACTTTGCTTAAATTTGATGTACATTGCAAACACTGCATAGTTTATAATATTTGATGTATTTTCTTCAAAAGCCCCAGACGTCAGCAAAGTACAGCTGTTAGATTTTTGATCTAGCACAAAATTTCTATCATTTTTTTCAAACAAATATGGGTTTCAAAAATCAATTCCATTTTCATCAACTGAGAGGTAGCACACACCACCTCTGAGAAGAAAGGTTGTAGAAAAGAAAATGAGGAACACTGGATCAGAGTAAGTCAAATACAATGGATATTTGGCTACTAATATAGTTAATGTTATTAGTGTTGATAATGAACATTTACAACAATAAACCGGTAGATACAGAATATCTGCTGAGGTGGTCAAGGTTAGGGATATAGCAAAGGTGGTCTTGTCTGATGGCACTCCTAGCCCTATGTTGGATGGAGGTGACAGATTGTTCATTTTTGAGTGTGGCAATCAGTGTTGGGAAAATGGTTGTTTAGAGCTGAGTGGGAATGGTAAGAGAGATGACATTCATACTGTCCATTTTGTTAAGCTCCTGTCTCACGTTGATCTGTTTCCTACTCTACAAATACAATATCTGGGCAATTACAAACAATTCCTACTCCTGTCTATTTTACTTCTATATGGTGGGAAATGTGAAGGAACTGAAAGGATAGAGCTTAGCTTTAAGTGGGACAGAACCTCACAAAAATTCTTTACAACCTACAACCCTTCTAATCTATGACTGCTTCCGCTTAGCAGGGATTGGACCCCTTGGGCCTTTCCTATAATTTTACAGGGAAAAGACTGTTTTAACTGTTTTCTTTACTCAGTGAGATCATTCTTGCCTCAGTACTTGACATGTCTTTAAAAGTCAAGTTGTAGAATGAATAGTCACAAACATTGACTAAAATTACATATACATAATATGTGAAAATGTAAGTGCTAGAAGACATATTTGAGATGAAGTGAGTTAAATTAATCTTATAATGCTTTTCCAAAGATAACTGTGTCTTTCTAATAATCTTCTCATCACTAAACTAGTTAGCGAAGACATAATTGTTTTCTAGTGAAATGTTTTGGATATGTGTATTATGAACTACCCTACATAATAATTTTTGTTGGCTTTTATATTGATTGGATTATGATCTGTAGAGATCAAACTATGATCTATTATGGCAAGAAAAGGGAGTAAGTAAAGTTTATTTTAGCTTTTGAATATAAAACTCCATTTTTGGATTTCAGGCAATTTATCAATGATATTTTGCCAGTTTTCACAGCCTAAAAAGAATACTATGACAGTGTGCCTGTATGGAAATGCTGCCTAGCTGGAAAGGTAAAATTAATCTCCCAACAAATGAGGATCAGTATGAGCAGAGGAGGGAATGCTGGGTTTGGAGTCAGAAGACCTGGGTGTGAATCCTGGCTTTTTCATTAAAAACAAAACAAAACAAAACAAAACAAAAAACAACTGTGTGATCTTGGGCCTCAGTTTCCTCATCTGAAAAATGAGAGGAACAGACAGTATGATCTCTAAAGTCCCTTCCAAATTTAAAATCCTGTGATCCTATATAGCTCACTTTTATTCTACATTTTATCCCAAGATTTCAAATCTCTGTTGAAATTTCAGTCTACGATGGCCTTGGAACCTGTCTATGGAACACATACTGAAAGGAGGTAAGTGATTTGCTCAAGGTTACGGAGCAAAGTGACAGCAGTGATACAAAGCATAGAAATATTGATCCATTATTTAACTACAAGTCAACACTTCCTTTTACTGCAGAGGCTTAGTTAGGACTGTCTGACTACCTCTTTGATATCAGGCATATTAAATGTATTCTTCTTCCCACCCCCTAAGCCCCCAAACCCAAAGCGTGCCTTTGCTGTTTGTAACTTTTGACAAAATAAACAGATCTTCAGTAGACAGGGTTATTTTACTATTCAGGGTTGCTTGGGCTGTTTTTGTGCCTACAATTCTGTACTTTTCCATTGCATATCCTTAAAGAGAAAGGTAAGGATCATTTTCATGGTCAGGCGTAATTCCTTTGTGTTTTTTACTAGTTTTTTCCTCTCTGATCTCTCTTCTGTATATCAGTCAGTAGTGCTCTCCTGGGACAGGCACTATGCACTTCATTAATAAAAAGAGATTAAAGGAAAAAGCCTCAGTCTCCTAATACACATGGATAATTTGGTGTCATCCACAAGGCAACAGACCCCTGCTGCAGAGATGTCATTAGAAAGGTACAATTTCATTACTTTTTACTGGCAGAGCCTTGAGTGAAATACAAAATATGTTACTTCATATGCAAAAAAATTATATCCCAACTCACAACTTATGTATTCATCTGCTTCATACCTCTAAAATACTAGAATTTAAGAAAGACATTTTTATGGTTCTTACATTTGTAATATTTTCCCTTAATAAGTCCCTTAAAAGCATGCCTTTATGAAATATTGAGCAAAACACATCTATTAAAACAAAATTATTTTTGTTTCCAAACCTCAAATGAAATGTTTTGAAAACCGAAATCATGGATCATTTTTCTTCTTCTCTGATTTGATGAATGAAGTAGCCATGGTTGTATCTCTCATGCACACATAAGAGTATATACAAATATAATGTGGAAGAATGTTGCTAAAAGTGATTGCCATCAGGAAAGTCATTATGATATAAAGTCTTTTTTTTATGGTGAAAGGGGGCAGGGAATCTGTTAGCTCTGGCTGGTTAACTTAGTTTATCTCTGAACTGGCTTATCTACTGATAATTGATAGCTTGGCCTATACTAGGAAAACATAACCACTGATGTTAAGCCCCTTTGACTGTGTAGTATTCAGGCATTTGGCATAGCAGCCAAACACAGCCCTCAGGTGACTTTCACACTTGGTTCTATAGAAACCAGTGCCAAGCAAGAAACTTGGAGCTGGAGAAGTGAATTATTGGCCAAGTAGCGCTCTACCCTTGGATGGTGCCTAGAACCTAGGCAGGCACCATCACCAAATGCCAATGGCACTACCCAGCTGGCTGCATTGGAGTTACCTTTCTCAGGCAGCCTCACGGCTTCCCTAGCACCGAAGAGAATCAGGTTTAATAATGGTCCATTATCTCACTGCCACAGACACACAGCTGCCATTAACGTTAAAAAGTACTTCTCAGTTGGAGCTGTGCTTGGGAGAGGGGAGCTCTTGGTTATCATCTATTTACAAGCTTGCTTCGCTTCTACTGGGTTTTGTTCAGTGAAATTGACATTTGCACCTCTTTGTTTTAGACTAAAGCCTAGACAGTTAAAACTATATGAACTGGGGTTTCCAGAGAACTAAGTACTGACATAAGGCAAAAGCAAAACAAATAGAAACTATTTCTATGCACCCTTATAACAAAGAAATGAGTCTGTAATAAAAAACCATTACATTTACTTCTGCTGGGTTATCTACAACACTTCTAAAAATGAAAGGTCGGTCTTCTAATCATCATTGTATGCAGAACATTCGGATGTTTTCCTTTTCATCTGGTCCCAGTTTCTTCCTAAAGCCTCTTCTTTCTCAATTTCCCTTACCCGGTACAAGACATCACATTTGTAATAGTTATTATTCACCAATTGAGAATGAGAAATGAGAGGGACTTTCTTATCAATGAGACTGAATAGAACTCTTTAACAAGAGAAGTCCAGATCAATTAGTGTTTTTGCCATGGACGTGGCTTAGGTAAGCAGAGTTTATTTATCAATAATAGTCAGAATTTTCTGTTATCAAAAATATCTCTTATCTAATGGTTAAATATAGCTAACCAAAGTTAATGACAAACAAACAACCCAGATTTTTCCAATAAATTAAAAAGATAAGTGTGGTTAAAGTTGAGATGACATAAATGAACACACCATAGTTTATTTAAGTAAGTGCACTGAAAACAGATTAACCTTTGTTTCCTTTAATACCAGAATCCACATTTCCTTGATTTTATATTATTAGGTTGTAACATGGGAACATACTGATTCCCGTATGAGCCTGGGACTCATGGTAGGATTGAATTTCAATAGATGAACCTCAAGATTTAGATGTTTGATCAGATGGACATAGAAAACAGCATGTATATAGTATTTGAGAATGTCTCAACCTTGGACTTTTTAGATGGGCTATTATATCAGAGGGAGGTGACATTTGCATTGTAAAAGATAGATATGTGCAATATGAGTTTAATAAGAACCATTTGAAATGACTCACCTACTTTTTAAAACCTGTGTTAAAATATTATTTTGCAGGCTTACAGGTTTTTTTTTTAAGTGATTGCCTGGTGACATGGGTAGGGTGCGGGTGGGAAAACATAAATAATTCCTCCCTTGAATTTGAATCTGTGCCTTATTGTACATTACCACTGATAAATCTGCAAAGACCCTTTCATGTAGTAAAACAGCCTAATTGGGGGTGACAACAGCCCATCATGTGTCATAAGAACAATTTGATAAATATATGTCCATAGGCACTTCTCAGGCAAGTCTCAACTGTCAATCTGCACTTTAAACATCTGTACTTTCAGTTCACTATTGACTGCTAATAAATGAGGATAGAAATAAACATTTATGTATATTCAGTTTGGGAGTATACACTTTTAGAATTTGGAATCCACTGCAGGTCTCCTTCCTATCTTGTCAGAGAGAAAGAGGGATTTAACATTTAGAGACTAAGGATTCTGACATAAAGGAGCAGACAAATTGCTTCCTCCTTCAAAAACTAGAAGACCTGCACGTGCCTAATTTATAACAAATCTGTTTCTTTAATGGGTGGAAGGAAATATGAGGGGTCTTCTCTGCTTTCAGTGCCACTTGATAGTCATACTGAAGACAACACTTCATTGGATGATTCTTTCCCCTTCTTTTCGTCCCCCCTCTCAACATCAATTGTATGCACTAATCCAGGTTTCAAGATCAAATCGTCGGTTTCTACCTGACTTCTATTGTCGTCCACCTCCATGTAGGTCCCTTTAGTTTGCTGAGAAGTCTTACTGAAGGCTTCCTTCAAACGGCGTTTAAGTTCTACATCAGGACAGAAGACATACTCATAAAGGCCACCGGCAAGGACGGCTCCAATGATTGGTCCTACCCAGTAGATCTGTGGAAAGATGGATTAATGGAAAGCTGTTTGAAAATTATTATTCCAAAACAAAACAAAAACCATTTAAATGTGAATTTGACTAGATTAGTTAGGGTTTATGTATTAGAGAAAACTGAGCTGCATAGAAAATGTAAGACATTGCAATAATCCACCCCAATCCATAGATTTCTGAGTAAATTTTTGAGCAGGAAACGAGAGAATCCTCCTTTCTTCCATTCCTCCTTTTTTTTCAAAACCTCTTTTTGATTTTTTTTCCCTTTCTGTTGTCTTAGTTCTCTAAAGTCAGAACACTTTTTTTCTTGGCTGTATTGAAAACCATACATATGTTATGAATTCTCCACTTGAACTTGAAATAAATACAAAAGAATTTCCAGGGGTGTTTTTATTCTTCCTTAGAGTTGCCAGTCTTTTACTGGTTTTCTCTGAGGTCATGTTCACAGTACAGACTTGACAATATTTGGATTTAGCTATAAAGCACCCCGCTGAAAATTTACAGAAGGAAGAGCTAGAGAAGAATAACTTCATTCACCCATGGTTTTCCCAAGTTTTGGTGAATTGGTTTCATTTGCAAATGTCACAATATTTTCATTCTTGTTCCTAATCAGAAATGGAATACTCTCAGTGCTTAGGTCTTTAAAAATGCAGTAGCTCGCATTTAGATATCAATTTAAGGTTTTCATAGTACTTTACAAATATTATTTTATGCCATTATTATTCTTATTTTAAAGATGAATAAATTGAAGCAGATCAGAGGTTAAATGAGTTGCCCAGGGTCACACAATTAGTAAGCATCTGAGTCTAACTTTGAATTCAGGTCTTCCTGGTTCCAGATCAAGTGCTCTGCTCTATCCACTGCACCACTTAGCTTCTTTTTTAACAATGGGGTACATATTTCCACCATAGTCTGAGTGATGAACAACCTCTGTTTTCATCTGGGATGGGACATAAAAATCAACTTGCCAAAAGTTGAGTGAGATTATCTGTGGGTTGAAATTAAGATTTCTAATGAACTGGAATTTTAGAGAAAACATTTATGGTGAACTATTAAGCAATTTTTAGATACTTTTGTCACTTTCTGAAAAAGAGGTAGTCAAATGGTGTTCACCAGAGCTCAGGAAAATTTCTTTACACAGCTTTCTCACTGCAAAATACAAACCAAATTCCAACTTTAAGCTGTGACTGTAGCGAACACAATTGATCAAACTGTGGGCATAGTGACTGTAAGACTGGGTTCCTTATCTTGAACATGAAAAGAACTGTAAGAGAGTTTATTTTCTTTGTTCTCTTTCAAAGTGGGAAATGAGAACCCTCCCCCAAATGTCTTTGCTCTTTGTTTCTTTGGTAAAAACTCATTTGATTGGTAAGACTGATTATATGTACAACCACTTTCAAAAAGGAGAGCACAGTCGATTGGCTGAGTACCTAAATACCTGTTTTCTACACTTATGCAAAAGATAGCTTGATTTTGAGAGATAGTTTTATCTTTTTCAAATAAGACATACCTATCTGTTTTTAGTTATAGTTTAAGTGTAGTATCTATCTGCTTTTAGTTGTAGTAGATTCTTTTTTAAAATGGATTTAAATATTAGTGATCTTTTTTTTTTCTTTCATGTTTTCACTTTTCCCCTGGGAAAGTTCTCAGGGAAATTTCCAACCAGTAATGAATGGGCTTGGACCATAAGTACTAAAGGACAGAGCAAGATACAAAACAGAACAAATTCTTTAAATATGTACCTATATATGTATGTGTATATATTTAAATAATTATGACTACTTTTGTATAACTTTGTCATATGCCTCCCTGATATCTATTCAAATTTCTGTCTTCTGTATGTAGTGGGACTGATTGCATCAGACACTACAGATTTTAATCTTGCCTGGGATCAGTCCCTAAAACTGCTGCATTACTCTTTGTTTTTTTTTTTCCAGACCTGTTGCAAGACTCTACTAAAATAAAACTGATTAAGTTAGAAAACAGAAAACTCTGTTGTCTTGAAGTCCTAACGCCATATTAATTATTTAGGCACCAGACTGAACATACTCCTTAATCTCACATAGTTTATATATGTTCATAAATACATATTATATATATAAACTACATTTCTATGATAACAGTTAAATTATATTATATATTTACATGATCTGCTTGCTGTTGGGATGCTTCCAGTTCCCATACAATTAGTTGGATTTATGCTTTGGTAAACAAAGAAGGTAAACATGTCTTGCCTGGACAATGTTTTCAAGTTCATGGCTTTCCAAAGGTATGCTTTCTTTCATTGCTGAGCAGGATTTGTTTTCATTTGCTTGGGAAACTAACCCATCCCACCCTCTCACTTTTTAATTTACTTCAAATAGGACACCTACAAGCATGCACTAAATTCTGCCACACAGCCTATCATACACAGCACAAAAAGCAGGACATTTATAAGATCCTTCCCGCAGGCACAGAACAGATGTAAGATGGGATGTTTTGCAGCAGATCTGTGCTAGTATTTCCCTCATTGTTATGGAAGGTTCCATAAAAGGGAAAAAATACAACAATAAACAAATGAGAAACAATCAATTGGTCATTGTTCTCAGCTATCGGAAGATAATAACAATAATAAACACATTTACCCAGTGGTTTTCCCAGTTTCCCATGATAACAGCAGGTCCAAAAGATCGGGCAGGGTTCATGCTGGCACCAGTGTAATTGATCTATGGGAAAAATGAAATCAACTTCAGGCATTATTAAAATAGGATTACTACTAGCATCATTCACTGCCACTTGATACCATTAGCCAGCCCATTTGGAGATTTTTAGTTATTGGTTGGTATATCAACATTCTTTATTACAAAATTAACAAAATTATCCCTTGAAATGACGAAACAGTAAGTTAAATACTAAACAAGTATGGCCATTAAACACATCTTCAGCCTAGTTCTAAGGAAAAGAAAAAAGAAATGGATCAATTATTTAAATAGAGTTGGAAACTTACAGCAAATAAATGTCCAATTGCAACGGAAAATCCAATTGCTAAAGCTATTGAACCAGTGACATCAGTTCGTTTTGAATCACAGCTGGCAAAGATAGTAAACACCAACTGAAATGTGATTATCAACTCCACTAGGAGCCCATGACCAGCTGTAAGATTTCCATGGACCTAAAAAGAGAAAAATAATACCTTCTTAGTAGAAGTATGCACCTTATATAACAATGCATTAATGCAAATTGCATATTTCATCAGGGTTAAAGGTGGTGGTTATATTCAAGATTTGTTTTTAATTGTGAGGAAAAAAACCCAGAATACATTTCTATTCATTTTGGCAGTTAGAGGCAATTTCACAATGACCAAATGGAACTCAAATTGAATGCCCAGTCCTACAAAGGAAGTCAATTTTATTGGTGCTGAACTTAAACTTATAAACCATTTTTGAGAGCATTGTAATTTCATAATGCGATTAGAAACTCATTAATTAGGTTTAAATTAATTAATTTCTATTTCAATTAAATTTTAAGCAGTGTGAGGCTCTACTGGATTTTTAATCAGCTGTGGTGCTGAGCTAACAAATGATACTCCTTATCAGCTTAGAACAAAGCTGGGATGTAAACACGAATTTTTTTTTGTAAAAGAAACATAGTATTCGAATGGAAATGAAACTAAATTATTCCCACAAATTTCTTCCTCCAACCCCCATCTAAAGAATATATGTTAAAAAACAAGTCATAACCAAAATCTATAGTCAGTAGAAAAAATGGGGATGGTGAAGATACAGGGAAAAATGATAGCTTTTGATACTTCTGAACTCAGCAGTATTTTAAATCACTTAATAGCCCCCAAAGATTTCATATTGATACTGTCAGTTTTCCAGAATACTTTCTTGCCCATGCTAATAATTATCTAGGTTCCCCAATGAATAAGATATTCTCTGGGACTAAATTAGCCACTTTGGGGAAGCTCTTTCAGGCTGCTAAGGGTTCATTTAGCAGAGTCAACATCATCAACTTCATTGTCTTGGTTTAAAAGTAAGAGTGAAAGTTGTTACCGTGGTAACTCCTAAGCCTCCCACCACACTGGGAGGCGTGACAAGGTAGAGGATGCCTGCCCCGATGATAGCACCTAGGCACTGAGCGGCAATGTAGAAGACAGATTTAGCAAGGCTGATCTTCCTGGTGCAGACCATAGCCACAGTCACAGCGGGATTGATATGGCCTCCACTAATGTGTCCAAAGCACTGGACCATGGTTGCAATGCTGAGTCCAAAACAGAGGGAGATAAGGACCATGTCTACTGGTAAAGGCTTCTCTGTTCCACCCCAGTTGATGGTGGAACCCAAGCTGAGGAGTACAAAAATAAGCATTGCCAAAAACTCAGCTGCCACGGCTTTCCAGAAAGGCTGAGTCCAAACTCCTTTGAATGCCACCATGATGCTCTCACGTTTACACAGAGGTTCACACTTACTGAAAAAGAGGAAAATAAGCCTGAATCAGAAGCAACTAAGTCAGCCTGTGTGTTACTGGAAGGTTTTATGACTATAATTGGCAGGTCCTCCAGTGATGCTGAGTGTGGTAGGGAGGAGTTAGTAAAGGTTATTTGCATACCAATAAAAAAATTCTCGTAATATTGGAGAAAATCTCTTTCATTTTTAAGTTGATCTCTTAGGCTACTAGATGTCATGTTTACTTAGAATCACATACATATATGTGTATCATTAACAATCATCACATTTTAAAAGAAATTTTTTTTTTAAATTGAGCCTTGAAAGGAAGGTGCTTAATGAAATTCTTTGAAATACATATTGAAATTGATTTATCCTACTCACTATCCATCAGATCACGTTTTATTTTTCCTGTCTGAAGGCCAGAGACACTTGTGGACACAAAGCAGAAAGTCTTTTCCAGCTATTTTTTTTCATTGTTTCCTCGAAAATATTCTGAAAATGGGCTCAGAGGGCATTCTTTTTCCTCTCTCCAGGGACCCCGGATTAAGAGGAAGCCTGCTAGGAAGGCAGAAATTCGAGACCCCTGTATCTTGCTGCAGAAACACCCCAGCAGGCAAATTAGGAGGGAAAACAAATAACAAAGTGAATGTTCTCTCAGTTTGCAGCGATGTGAACAAGCCATTCCCTCACCCTCTCTTTGAACCTGGAGCAGGATTACAGTAAATTGAAGGCAGGAGGAATTCGCTAATTGGTTGGCAACCCACGAGTCACAAAGAGTGTCTTAGTGAAGCCAGATCTGAAAGAAGAGTTCGGTGAAGTATCATCTCCGGAACAAAGCACAGGGGGTGCAGAATGGAGCACTTGGAGAGAGAGCCTCTCTGTATTGGTAGGAAAGCAGCCTATTTCCCCGAAGGGGCCACCAGGAGCCCAGGCAGAGTCCAAGGCTTCAGGACAGAGACGACTAACACACCAGAACACAACTAGGGGGTTGAGAGAAGGGGACAATGCCATTCTTGGTGTTTCTCCCCAGCCACTCCTCTCTTTGGGGCTGGAGGAGTCGGGGGTACGTAAGGCTTGCTGGTCAATGACCTTGAGTGGGTGCAGGGAGCATTTTAGGGTGAATTTCTCCCTGGAATTTTTATTTCTTGCACTACAGAGGGGCCATTCAAGGGGTTTCTTCCCGCCCCATGCTCAACCTTTTCTATTGCCCTGAGTTTACGCAAGGATGAAATGGTCCACTTGGAGGTCCGCGCCCGCCTGGCCCTCAGTGACCCCTGTGTCACTTGCAGGGAGGAGGGAGAAGCAGCCAATCGGTTGACACCTGAGCTAGGCAAAGGGGATCTTTCTCTGAGGGACAGAGGCAAGAGAAAGGAGGGCTCTTTGGAAGGGGGAGTGGCGCTAAGGGCTCCGGGAAGCTGCGTTGCAGGGTGGGGTGGAGGTGAGGGCGTAGGAAGCAATTAGTAGCAGCTTTCCCTTGCTACCTCCTATTCAGCTCCTGCTCCAGGAGCACTGACTGGAGCCTTGTCCTTCCACCTTTCCCTTTTCCAGTCCCTTTTGGGTAAGGGAAAGCAGAATGAAATTGCCATCTTCCCTATAGGCTCACATGTCACAAGGTCTTAATGCAGGACTTTTTCACCAACGGCCCTATAAATACATAGAAATACAAAAATATAACTGAGTGTGTGACTGACCTTGGGGCAATGCTCCCAAATGGTCTGGTGTGGTTATGCGCTGCACTAATTGCCCTAGGGACATCTATCCAGACTTTAGCACTTGTGGGTAAACCCCTTTAGAAAATGAGGGCCAAAATCATTGAGTAGATAATGCAAAGGCAACCTCAGAGTGGGAGAGAGGCATTTCCCTGGGGATAGGTCTGTAGTGTTGCTCAACGGTTCTCACCACTGAGAACAAGGTTGAGATTGAGGCAAGACAGCTAAGTTAGCACTTTTGCAGGACAGAATTACTTCTTAAGCAGAGTCCATCCACCGGTGCATTCCTTAGCAATCAGGTCATCCTCTCCCTACCCAACCTAGCCCTCACATCCCATACCCTATTTTCTGTTCTGGGTCTCTAAAGAGGAAACTGCCTTTGACATTTTGGGATCCACTTCACAACTCAGTTTTTGGGTTGAGTTGATGTTTTGAGGTCAGAGGTAGGAAAATAAAACACTGGCCTCCTGTCACAAGATAAAGGAGGAGTTACTGGAAGAGAAACAACAGGGGGTACCCCAAGCTTTTCTTGCTAAGCTGAACTTGTCTAAGTGACATATATAATTATACATGACCCCAACTGGGAAATGAATGACTTGGAGCAACCCTGTAAACTAGGACCTATAGAAGCAAATAGCAGCTTTATGATATTAAGCAAGCAAACAAGCAAGTAACAAAAAAAAAAAAAAGTTTTTCAAAAGTATCCCCATAGAAGCCAAGGGAAGGGGTAGGGAGAGAAGTAGAAAAACCTAACTCACCAACCAAAAAAAATGGAGAGGCTTTGCCCTGGACTTACCGGTGGGCAAAGGCCCTAGTGATGATAGTAAAGGGGGATGCTATCGGCAGTGTTGGTCTTAACTTTGCACGGAGGAAGGGGAGAGACAAAGTCAGAAGTTAGAAAAGAGTTAGAAAAGGGAGGGAGAAAAGAAGAGAAGTCAGGGAAGCAGGTTGAGCAGGAAGTTTTTTTTTTTCCCTTTTAGCTAAGCAAAAGAAAAGGATCTCATGAGAAAACACAAGGGGGAGGAGGTGCCTAAAGAAAGGGCCCACCTCCCTGGCTAAACCTCAGTGGATTTCTCCCTCCCCCAATTCCCCAGGTTCCCTCCGCTTCCTTCTCTTTCCTACCACCTGCCTGTCTCCCCAGAGACCTAGTCCAAGAAACTTTGTTGTTTCTTATATTTTTGATTTGTGCCAGCCACAGAAACCCACAAACAGATGAACATCTTTTTAACTATTATTTTGTTAGACTTTCCCCTGCAACCTACTAGGATTTGTCTTACTCCAGGGCTGAGCTTCTTTTCCTTGTGAACCCCACCATTACTAAGCAGAGTATGTCTCTAATGCAACAAGTGTTCATACCAGCTATCCTTCTAGTTCCAATTTATTGCCCCCCAGTTCCCTTAAATGCTCCCACTCTTTGGAAATGCACCAACACAATTTGTTTTGCTTCTTTTGCTTTAGAACAAAGCAGGGTTTGTTGACGTGAACGGGTTTTACTGAGTTGTGCACATTACTTTCTAACTGAGCACCAACCTTGCTTATCTAGTCCAATCCATTTTGGGACAGCTAAACACCTGGGTGAGTAACTTTTCTGAGCAAAGATACTGCTGATAGGTCTGTCTCCATAGGGTACTTTCTCTGTATTTCCACAGGTCCATTCCCTAATTGTGATTTACTTAAAAGCATCTTTAGCTCTCTCTCTGTTCTCTGTACCTCTCTAATAAATACTTTCGGCACCCAGATCTAAAAGAACTACCCACATACTAAGGAGGTACCCTCCAGATTCTATCTGAGATTTCATGTATTTGTATTAAAACATAAGAGCCCTCAGCTTGGCAGCCTTTTACATTGTGTTCCCTTAAGGAAAACAAGGTACTTACCCCCAACGCCTTGATGCTGGTCTGTCACTCATTCCTTCCTTGGATAGAGTGCACGGGCGGCAGCCCTCTAATAGCTCAGACTACAGCACTGAGTGCACTCGGAGTCAGATTACTGCAACTTGTCTGATTGGGTTTTTGGAGTGTAGGGGTGGAAAGATTTTGAACCATGTGGCAATCACTAAGTTATATTTGAACTTGAAATAGCTTTTCCTTACCTGATCACTAAAGACCCAGAGCATTTCAGGAATAGGAAACATACACACATATACATATATTTGCATATGTGTATATATATTTATGCATATATACATAATCTTTCATTTGGTCATTTTTGTTTTTTAAAGGAAGAACATATCTTTTATGTAATATTCTTTGGGTTGGTCATTTTTATTTTTTAAAGGAAGCACTTATCTGTTATATGATATTCTTTGGGTTGGTCATTTTTATTTTTTTTAAAGGAAGCACATATCCATTATATGATATTCTTTGGGTTGGTCATTTTTATTTTTTAAAGGGAATTTCTTTAGCTCTTTAATCCATATTCTCTTCACCCAAGGATTTGCCTTACTTGCTGTATATAGTAGTTGAAATGGGGTAAAAATTGGCAAACAGATCTTGCTCATGTGGTAATTAATTTTTAATATTTTTGAGTTAATGAAGAGTATCCAGTAATTTGTATTTTCTATTTTCAATTTTTCTCCAATGGAAAAGTTGCAACTTATAGCTATATTTGCTCCATTTTTAAGATATGTAAAATTTGGACAGTTTACTAGGAAATAAGGCTACTTCAAAGTAAAAAAAAAACCATACCATTCATATTGTACTGATGATTTATAAAGCTCTTTCTCCACAAAATTCTTCTCTACAATGACCATAAGAGAAAGATAGTTTAAGTACCATTATCCCTCCTATTTAGATGAGTATACTGAGAATCAGGTTAAATGACTTGTCCAAGATTATATGGCTAGAAAGTACAGAACCCAGGAGACCAGCCCAAGTCTTGACTCTAGCCTAGCCCAGCACTTATTTTACTATGTCATGCTGCATTTCTTATGTATATCTCTCTCTGAGAGGAGTGTTGTATAAGAAATAGCAAATTTAAGAAACTTGGGGATGGAATGAGGAATGAATCCTAAAGACATTTAATGCCCAGGAACATAGGGGGCTTTGGGAATTGTGTACAAGATAATATTAAGACTCAGATCACTCTGTTACCATCACAATAAAGAAAGAATTATTTTTAGAGTTGAGTGTGTTCATATGAAAAAGAGAACTAGAGAGGAAGAAATTCTGAGGAGAGAGAGAAAAAAGACATATTAAAAATGATTTGTTCTCCTTCTCCCACTGGGGTATCTGAAAGATGGAGATGGATGAAAAATTCTTTACCAGAAGAGGACTTGACATTTTGAGTATATTTCAAAAAAAAAACAAACATCTTATTGTTTCATTCATCTATCTACCCACCATTTTGAAGGGACCTGCTATATATGTAGCAGGAACTGAATGTTACTTGGTTTTTAGTGTTCTATTGTAAAGCTTGGGCAGCTAGGTGGCGCAGTAGATAGAGTACCTCGTCTAGAATCAGGAGACTCATTTTCCTGAGTTCAAATCTGACCTCAGATACCAGCTGTAAGACCTGGGGCAACTCACTTAACCCTATTTGCCTCAGTTTCCTCACTTGTAAAAATGAGCTAATGAAGGAAATGGCAAACCACTCCAGGCTCTTTGCCAAGAAAACACTTAATGGTGTCACAAAGAGTCAGACACATTGTAAAGTTTGGACTTTCCTAAATAATCTGCTTGGAGGTCTAAATGAATGAAAATGAGAGGAAAGAGTTGAAGTCAAACCTAGGTAGAATATATAGAGGGTTTTCTGAAATTCCACATTGGCCTTTAAAACTGATTACCATGCACACTTGAGAAAGAGTTAAAAATAGGAACAATCTTCTCCTAAATTGTAATATGCTGTTTTTTGTTGTGTAATATGTTGTGTAATATGCTGTTTTCAGTCGTGTCCAACTCTTTGTGACTCCACCTGGGGTTTTCTTGGAAAAGGTACTGGAGTGGTTTGCCTTTTCCAGTTCATTTTATAGAAGAAGAAACTGAGGTTTAGTGACTTGCAAATAGGGTTAAGTGATTTGCCCAGGGTCACACAGCTAGTCAGTGTATGAGGCTGGATTTGAACTGTGGAGGATGAGTCTTCCTGACTCCAGGCCCAGCCTCTATCCATTGCACCACCTAGGTGCCCATGGTGTTTCTAGACAGATATATTAAATTGATTACATCTGACCTTAAGGAAATTGACTAAGAGACTATAAACGTATTGAAACAGTATTGTAGCATTTTGATTTCTCTTTCTTAAAGATTCTCTAGCTCCCACCTTCCCCCAATAATGCTGAAGACTGATCTATACACAACAGTCTTGTCCCACCAGGTTTTTTTTTTTGGTTTTTTTTTTTTACTATTTTCTGGGCATATTTTTTTTCGGGTCTATTCTTCACAAGCTGCCAGTCACTGTGTTTCATTAGCACTCACTGCATTGCCTTGGCAGTTCACATCCTTATTTTGCAAATTTGCCAGCAAAACTTAGTTACCACAGTTTCTCAAAACCTTTTCCTTTTCTTCTTGCTAGATGTTTACTGCCCTAGTAAAATGGGTTGGCAGTCCAGGGATGGTTGTTCCCATTACAGAAAGTGCTACCCTAATTGGCACTAGCTGATACACTTATTAGTAGTCTTCAAAGACAGGCCAGAGACTTAATAGAGATTTACCCTTCACATGCCAGAGTTTGATAATTTTTCAGCAGATGTAATTTATTTATTTATTTTGCTTTTGAATCAGAATCAGTAGGACATGTGCTATACACGCTCTGGTACCCTGCCCCTCCCAATACTGTTGATGGATTTGTGCTGATCCAGCCACACTCTCTTGCCTGGTTCTCTTCTGATCAGTACCAGGTACTTCTAAGGTGGCTGCCTAGGGTCAGCTATAAGGGGATAGAGCAAAAGAAACTGGGCAATATTTTATGGTTAGGTACTGGTGGATAAAAAGAGATACAAGCAATAGCTTTTGGGTTCTATGGATTCTTCCTGTGTCAAGATCCAGATAGACTTTGGAAAGCAAACTTCTGCCAACAGTGCCTTTAGCAAAAAGTAAATCCATGTTTAAAAATGGAAAAATCGAGTTTTATTGGCTTCCTTGATTTACGATATTATAGATCTGAGGAGTTATGGAACATGCTTTTACTTGCACACTGATTTGTCATCAATCTCATTAGTCAGTCAACTTTGTTAATTATTAGTTTAATCAACTTGAGAACTAGTAGCTCGGTAATATTGTCCCCATTTTACATATAAGGAAACTGAAGCCAGGATAATTGGAAGTATCCAGGGCAGCTAGAAGACCAGCAGCAGCTATGATTTTGCATATGTCGTTTGCTATTAAATTGTCAGTCCACCAAACCACACTGCCTCCCTCCCTTAGATCCTGATTTAGCTTGGTCCTCTTCCTACGACCCTTGACTAATTCTTTTAGGGCTTCTTCATATCTTCAAATATGAAAGATAATAAACAAAAGAATCATGATTTTTTTGTTTTTACTATGTATCAGTCACCAGGAGAAAAAAAAATGTCTGTAGGCTGCTGGGGGCAGAGTGTCTATTGTGACTCATAAATCTTGTTTTGCTTTTCATGAATCTGAGTGTCATTGAATTCCTACTAGAGCACTTACGTATCATCGCATGCTTAAAATGTGCCAGCTTCCAAACAGAGCTTTGTTGTCCTTTAAAGGAGGAATTATTATATTTTAACAATCTGGTACAATATCCAGAAATACAGTCAACCACTGAGTAAGTAAAATAATAATAACAATGGTCCACATTTATAAAGTGATTAAAGTGTTTCCTATTCATCATTTCATTTGATCTTCATAACAACCCTAGACAGTAAATAAAACAGGTAATATTATCTCTACCTTGCAGATGGAAAAAATGAGGCTCAGGGAGGTTGTGACTTATCCAAGATCTCTCCCTTTAGGCTGTTGGCTCCTTGAGAGTAGGGACTGTCTTTTGCCTTTCTTTGTATCTGCAGCACTTAGCGCAGTGCCTGGCACAGAGTAGGTGCTTGATACATTTTTATTGGTTGATTGATTCAATGTTTATTGATTGACTGACACGAAGTCTGAGATGTTCTTACTTCATTTCCTTTGCTCGTTCTATTACAAAAGTGGACATTAATAATCAGACCACAATAAGGCGCTACTACAGAGTGTCTTTTTTCCTAATGAACTGAACTAGAGAATAGCTTTCTTTTCCCAATGGAGCATAGTCATCTCAAAAGTCAAGGTCCTTGTGTTCCCCACCAACATAGTCCTTTCCGTTAGGTACAGCAGGGAGCTTTTTCTAGATTTAGATCCAAGCTTATTCTAGTTTGGCTGGAGGGATGCACTCCACTGACATTTAAGGAAGGAATTCCCTGGGAAAATAGTCAAGAGATTTTTTTCATGCTTCTGGCGGTTATCCAAAGGGTTTAGGGTTCCCCTGTGCTGGGGAGCAAGGGAATGAGAGGGGGAGGGAGGGAGGGAGGGAGGGAGAGAGAGACAGAAGGACTTTATTGAGTGACTGGATTTCATCTGAAGGTTGTGGAAGAAACCAGAAATGTGGAGGGATCCTTTTCCGACTCTCTTATCTCTTAACCTAGCTAAGGTGACAGATTGGAGTGTGGTTGTTCTTTTAAAGGCAACTACAGTTGAAAACCAGTTCTTTAGGAAGGAAAGAGGGCTAAAGTCTGGTCAGTTGGACAAAAATAGTTGAAATGTTCAATAAACAGAATTGTATGAATAGTACTCAAGAGTAATAGTAACATGTTTAAATTTGAAAAGCCAGTCTGTCAGAGTAATTAGCCTCAAAATCAGAAAGACTTGGGTTCAAATCCTGATTCTAAAATATAGTGGGTAACGGACCTTGGACAAATCACTTAACCTCTCATTATCCCCAGGAAATTTTCTTAGATTAAAAATTTGAGAACAGTTGATAATTTTCGTTGTTAGACACAGTATTTTCACAGAGAATTCCCTACACTGATAAATCACAGATTCCAGCCAAAGCCCCCCAAATTAAATTTGAGTGCATCAATAAAGAAATAATAGACCCTGGTAATTACCATGATCATTAAATTTAAATATAACTGTTCATGACCCAAAACTTTTTTTGCTTTCACATTGATAGAGAGTCCCACCTCTGGCCCCCTCCCCAAACTGGAATACATAGTGAGGGCATAAGAATAAGTGATTCTGTTAATTAATTAAGAAAGATAATTTTAAAACAATATTAAAACAGAAAAAGTTTTCCAAAGAAAGAGGAGTGGCCAGAGCCTGTGCTTCCAGAACCCACTAGTGACTGATCCTCAGTGATCAGATTACTTTAAGAACTTTCCTTAGTGCACCCCAATCTCCTCCCCTCCCGACTCTATAAAACTTTACTTCTCTTTGCATATTTTTCTCAATTTCTTAAGCTTTCCTCTTCTTTCTCTCCTCTTTTTTTTAAACATTCACATATTTACATAGCCAGTAATAAGTATCTGAATAAATAGACCTATAAGAGGTTTCACTTATATCACTGGGGCCACCTTATCTAACTATACCCTGGCTTCTGCAGCAAATATACTTTACATACATTTTGCCCATATTCACTTCAGAGTCTTCTAGTAATAAGCCATTCTTCCCAATTAGAATTTCCTTCCTTGATTTTTCTGCCAAATGATGCCTTGTTCGTGCTTTAAAACACTGTTCAAAATTCACTCCTCTATGAAGCTAACATAGGCTATCATGACCTAGTTCTATTCATTCTGTATAATTCTCATATGTGAACTCAATTTGATTAAAAGTCACCACCTGCTCACATCATTCTGGAGAACAATTTGGAACTATGCCCAAAGAGCTATAAAATTGGGCATGCCTTTTGACCCAGCAAAGCCACTACTAGGTCTGTACCCCAAAAAAATCAAAGAAAAAGGAAAAGGATTTATATGTACAAAAATATTTACAGTAGCTCTTTTTGTGGTGGCAAAGAATTGGAAATCGAGGAGATGCCCATGAATTGAGGAATGGTTGAACAAATTGTGGCATATGATTGGGATGGAATACTATTGTGCTGTGGAAAATGACTGGAAGGGGGCATGGTTTCAGAACATGGTAAGTCCTACATGAACTGATGTAAACTGAAGTGAGAACTGGGAAATCACTGTGCACAGTTACAACAATGTTGTAATGGTGATCAACTGTGAAAGACTTGGCTACTGTGATCAATACAATCATCCAAGACAGTTCCAAATGACTCGTGATGAAAAAATGCTATTTACCTCCAGAGAGAGAAATGATGAACTCTGAGTGCAAATTGAAGTTTAATTTTCTCTCCTTATTGTTATATGGCTAACATGGAAATATGTTTTGCATGATTTCACATGTATAATTGATATCACATTGTTTGCTTTCTCATTGGGTGGGGAATGGGTGGGAAAGAGGGAAAGAAACAGTAACTCAAAATTTGAGAAGAAAAGAATGTAAAAATAAATAAATAATAATTAAAAAAAAGTCACTACCCACTATTTGCAAAGCATAGTACTCATTGCTGAGAGAGAAACAAATACATTTGCCTACAAAAAATTTCAATCAAAATATGGTGGGGTAGTAGCATTATCATATTATGTATTATGCATGACTTGTGTTTATTTCTTATTCCTCTATTGGACTGTAAGCTCCCAGAGGTCAGGGACTGTCCCTTTTCTTAGTGCTGTGTGTGTCCCAGAGCTTAGCAGAGCTTTCTACACGATTTATATTCTCAATAATTGCTTGGTGATTGATTGTGGATTGCAAGGTCTTTTGAAAGTAGGGGCCATTTTACTTACTTGTATCTGTCTTCGTTATCTCCAGTGCCTAGCATGGTGCTTTGCACTAGGAGACATTTAATAAGTTGCTGAAGAGCAATCTTTTTTTTTTAAACAATGTGCTGCCATGTTGAAGACTCCAAGTGATCAGGAACTTGTTGCCTGACTCCTGGGGTGGTTCATTCTGCTTCTCTACAGCTGCAACCACCAGAAAGTATTCTTTACATTGAGCTATGCCTCTGGAATTCCCAACCATAACTAACACCCAGTTCTGTTTTCTAGGGAAAAGTATAAGTCTAATCTCTCATTTCATGATTGCCTTTCACATGCTTTGTCTTCTTTGGGTTGAAAAAAATCCCAGTTCCTACAATCAATGCTTGGTTGAATTGAATTAATATACTAAAATATAAGAATGTGATACACGTGTAGGAAAGGTATAAAGTTCTTGAGATTTGGAAGGCATACTTATTTCTGGCTGTTGAGTGGGAGTGGGGGATGAGAAGTCTTCAGAGATGAGCTGGCTTCTGCTTTGGGCTTTGGATTTCAGCAGACTGATCTGGAAGGGGGAGTATATTTTAAGTGTAAAGGGTGCCATGAACAAAATCACATACACAAAGTCATAGGATAGAATGAGTTTGAAGAATGGTGAATCCTTACAGAGTAAGTAGGGTAGTTTGAGTTGAGGTTGTAGAGGGAGGGCAAGATCAGGTTGTTTAGGACCTTGAATAACAAGCAAAAGAGTTTGAATATTGTTCAATAGGCCATTTAAAGCAGAGGAGTAAGATGAACACATCTGGTGGTGATGAAAAGATTGGGGGGAGAGAATGGAGGCAGGAAGAGCTATTAGGAAGTTGTTGGGTATTAATGGAAGACCTGAGTCTTCCATTAGGGTACCACCACCTCAAGAGGGAACAATTAAGAGATAAATGAGAGGCAGCATGGTTTAGTGCAATACTGTCCAACTCAAATAGAAATGATCCCTGCAGGTCACCTAGTGACTGAGAAAATCACAAATTAGCATTATTTATGTTGCATTGTATTTTTGTTTTGTTAAACAGCTAGGTGGCAGTGGATAAAGGTGGACCTGGAGTCAGGAAGACTTGAGTTCAAATCCAGTCTCAGATGTTTACTACCTGTCTGACCCTGTACAAGTCACTTAACTTTGTTTGCCTCAGTTTCTTCAGCTGTAAGATGAGCTGGAGAAAGAAATGGCAAACCACTCCAGTCTCTTTGCCAAGAAGACTGCAAATGGGGTCATGAAGATTTAGACACAACTGAAATGACTAAAAAACAACAACCAAACATTTTCTAATTACATTTTAATCTGGTTCAGGCCGGACTATAGAGTGTTACTAAGTTCAGGCACTGTGTGTTTGACAACCCTGGGGTAACGAATAGAGTACTAATCTTGGACGTGTACTCTAAGAAAATGTACTCTAACACTTATTAGCTGTGTGACCTTAGACAAGGTCACTCTCTCTGAGCCTCAGTTTCCTCATGGTAAAACAGAGATAATAATTACATATAGTACTTACCTCACAAGATGGTTTTAAAGTTTAAGTAAGATAAAGTGTGTGAAATATCTTGCAAATTTTCAAGTATTATATTAATGTCAATTATTGTTAACATAATCATTCCAAGGTTTCAAATATTGAGAACATGGTTAAATGATAGCAACAGTGACAGAAAGAAGGAAATCAGAAGGAACAAAAAGATATTATGTTTTTGTTTGGGATATACTGAGTTTCAGGTCTGTATGGGAGATCCCATGTAGGCAACTGGGGGTGCAGAACTGGTGGTATAGGAAGTAGAAAGTTTTACAAGTGTGAATGACTGGGAGAGACAACAGTGCTATGGAAAGAGGGAAGTAGTTAGGAGAGGAGAGTGTGGAAGGAAAGATGATGAATTTGGTTTTGAACAGGTATGAGTGCTGGAAAGACATTGAAGTATATCTGCGTATCATCAATTGGAAATATGGGTCTGAGTTTGAGGGAAGGAAGGTACCTTCTATGTGTCAGGGACCATGCTACATGAAACAAGTCCTACTTGCAATGCACTTAAATTCTAGTAAGGGAGATGACAAGTACAATTATGAGTATATAGGCAATAAAGACAAAGGGAATAAATAGAAATAAAGTAGCTAAATACGAAGTTGTTTGAGAGAAAAAAAGGGAGGGAAGAGTGTTTGATAATGTCACAGTCTATAGATGGGTCAATAAAGAAGACTGAAAAAGTATATAAATTTAATTTATTGATTAGGATAGCTGTTTCTAACCTATAGGCCATGGAACTCTGGTGAGGTTGGGGATCTGGTTGTGAAGCTGATGAGAAATTGCCTCCTCATTAAATGATCCATTAGAGTAAATAGTAGACATACTTTCTGTAGTCTGAATAAATAATTCTTCACAAAATGCATTTGTGTAATTGCTATTTCAAATATATAGATAGATAGATACTATGATGAATAAAATGCAAATGCATTCAAAATTCTACTGAATTCATAGTAGTTTTTTGTATTTAGTGGCTTTATTGTATTGCAAGTATTTTCTCAATCAATGAATACAAGTAGTATAAGAACTGTCATGTGGGTTTCCACATAATTTTTTAATATACTGAAAAGAGGTCTTTCTACTTGAGAAGGTTAGAAACCATTGGATTTGGAGATCAGTTGTGACCTTTGAGAAAGCAGTTTCAGGTACATGATGGAGATGGAAGATAGAACACAAGGGATTGAGGAATGGATGGTTAGAAGGAAATAGGAGGCATATATCATAGACTATTTATTTTAGGAGTTTTATTTATAAGTGGCAATGTTGGATGGAAGCTGGAGGAGTCAATCGAGTTGACGGAATGAATTTTTTAGAACAGGGTAGACCTAAATATTTTTTATATATACAGAAGTAAGAGCCAGTGGAAGTGTGGAATGGGATATAATTAGGCACATTGGTGGAGGATTTAACCTTGGCAAGGAGTAGGTCCACCTCTTCCTCTGAGACAGGAAAGGAGAAGGAAAGGAAGAGAAAAAATATAGAGAAGTGAAAAAAGAAATCCTTTCTTTTGGGCAAAGATACAGAAGTCTTAGACGTGTGAGGAGGGAACTAAGAGGACTCACTTTGCATGGCCTTACCTTCTCAGTGAAGTAGGGTCATTTAGAGAAAGCAAGGGCTTGTTGGGGTTTGAGGAAGTAGAAGAAGTCTGCAACAGGTACTATAGGGAATGTGCTAAGGAATAGATAAGAAGTGAATAAAAAATTTGCTAAAGAACAGTGAGGGCCAATCTGAGGTTAGATAATGTGAATCTATAGTGGACACTTTGAATAGTTTTGTGATTTCTTTCAGTAGTTCTTGGTTATTTTTATGCTTGATTATAGCTTTACTTTGTTTTAATTCACTTTTACTTGTTTTTATTTCACTTGTTTATATTGGTTCTGTCTCCCTTTTTAATTACATATTCTGAGAGGACAGGATGTGAATTGACTTCTTTTGTAATTTCCCATAGTCAGCATGTACAATACAGCATAAGATTCAGAATCAGGAAACTTGAATTCTCTTTCTGGTTCTACTAACTTGCTATACCAACTTGAATGAGTAATTTAACCTTCAATCTGATTTTTCTTTCTTTCTTTCTTTTTTTTGTGGGTTACTGAAAACTCTTACTCTGCAAATAAAAACCAGTAAGGATTTGGCCTGTGGGCTCATCAGGGACTGTACCACAAATATATAGTTCTACATATTGTCACATGGGGGAGGGGGTGAGAAAAGGTCATCGTAGCCCAGTCACAAGATGACAAAATGAAATCTTCCAACAGAATGCCAGGTGATCAGCTACAGACTTTGGTGAGGAAGCTCTAACAAGGCAGTGAGGACATCACAGAGTTAGAGGTGAGAGAGGAGTTAAGAAGTAGAGACCCCTGCCAATAACAGAAACAGATGTGATACTTGGAACTATCCATTCTTAGGACTGGAGCCCTCCTGGCCATTAAACTTTCTTAACCTGAGGGGTTCTGAAGTCTCTTCCAGAAAATTCTTCAATTCTTCTTCAGTTCTGAGAATCTAATTACACTTGGCCAGATGCTCAGATCAGCAGAGGGGCACTGGTCTTGATCTGCCCAGGGCAGAGATCCACCACCAGGTCTGCAGTGAAAGCATCTTCAGTCTCCCCAGATCGATGGGAAAGGAGAGTCTCAGAACCAATCTGGTTCACTTTGAGTAGGAGGCAGTTGCAGGCTTTTTCATTCACATCCTTTTTAATGCACCTGGAATGGGTCACTGTGAGATCATCCCCTACCACCTTGATGTCTGCAGTAGCAGTGAAAAACTTTCAAACTTCCCAATCATCCTGGTGAAAGATATCTTTAATAGACACCACTTGATGGTCCTTGATGAAAGTCTTACATGAGTCCCCAGATTCATTAGAGTGACGTCTGCTGAAATCACCAAGAGCCTTCTAGTTCAAATCATATTTCCACAGCTCCAATGTTCATGACCTCCTTGAAGTCTGCTGATCTGATAGGGAGGTGCATGAATTCCTTCATTGTCAGCTTGTTATCAGCATGGGAGCCACTGTGGATCGGGAGCCACTGTGGATCGTATTGAAGGCTAGAACCTTGGTGGGATGACTTCATCATTGCCTACATGGTCAACAATGTGGAGATTCCTTTCTCTGCAGCTCTGGGATTATAAACAATAATCTCCAAATATGGCATTTGCACCAATTTTAGATTTATTCTTAGTGCTGTGTATCTCTAGCATCAATTTGTCAACCTCTTCCTGTTCCATAACACTTGGTTTCTTGCTACTCAGAGATGGGGTAATAGTTTTACTGACATACTCAACTGCTTTCCTTTCCCCAGGTAGTGTGTCTTATCATTATCTAGGAGCTCCAGGGCTTCATAGATGCTAGCAGAACTATTGCTGCACACAGCAACTTAGAAGAGACCTTTTGCAGTGCAGAGATTAACTTCAGTGGTGGTATTTCCATGGGAGATGAAGATCTCTCTTGCCTGAATCTTGAGAACAAACATGTTGGATTTCTGGTTGTGTGTCTTCCTCTGCTGGGCTCACAGAACAGAGGCTGAGGGGCCAATCTGATTTTTCTATTTATAGAATGAATATGTTGCTATTGTTCTCTCTTTTAAGCAAATAAAAGAATTGTGAAGAGTGAGATAATCAACTCTTAAAGTTTGAAAGAACCATAGTGACCCTCTTATCCTTCCAGTTCCTGAACAATAACCTCTTCTCCATCTGATCCAACACGTGGTCATCCAATCTTTGTTTAAATACTCTCAGTGAAAGAGAATTCACTGACTTCTGGGACATCCCATTACATCTTTGGATAGATTTAATTGTTAAGAGGTTTTTCCTGACAGTAGGCATAAATGTACCTCTTTGAAACTTCTACTCATTGCTACTAGTTCTGTCCTATGGGGTTAACCAGAATATATCTAATCCCTTTTCTACATGGCAACCATTGAAATATATGAAGGTAGCTATCAAGTCCTCCCTAAATCTGTCTTACCCTATGTCCCTACTTGTTTTGAATGAACATGAACTTTTATGTCCTTTACCATGTTGGTTGTCCTCCTTTAGCTTATTATACCACCTACCTAACATGTGGTGCCCACAACTGAACACAGTACTCCAGATGTGGTCTGACCAAGGTTGAGTAACCACAGATACCACCTCCTTTCTTCTGGATATTGTGTTTCTTAGTCCAACCCAATATCACATTACTTTTCTTGGTTTGCATGTCACGCTGCCCATTCATATTGAACTTAATCACTGCCAAAACCCTCAACTCTTTTTTCCTTTTAGAAAAACTGCTCATCATGCTTCCTCATTTTGAACTGGTGAAGTTTGTTTTTTTAAACCTAAATATAAGATTTTATATTTATCTTATTAATCATCTTATCAGATATCAAAAAAGGGAAGAGGACCTATTTGTACAAAAAATCTTTATAGCAGCTCCTTTTGTGGTGGCTAAGAATTGGAAATCAATGGGATGCCCAGCAATTGGGGAATGACTAAACAAGCTGTGGTATATGAATGTGATGGAACATTATTGTGCTATAAGAAATGACAAGCAGAATGATTTTGGAAAAACTTGTAAAGACACCTATGAACTGATGCAAAGTGAAGTGAACAGAATCAGGAGAACATTGTACACAGTAACCGGTGAAGAACTGTGAACCACTTAGCTATTCTCAGCAATGTAATGATCCAAGACAATCCCAAAGGACTAATCATCATTAGGACTAATGATCAAGGGACTAATCAAAGCATATTATTTGCCTCCAGAGAAAGAATTGATACTGTTCAAATACAGACTGAAGCATGCTATTTTCCACTTTCATTCTTTTTCTTTTATTTGAGTCTTCTTATATAAAATGACTAATATGGAAATGTTTTACATGATTGCACATGTATAACCTATACCTGATTACATACTGTCTCACGGAGGGATAGAATTTGAAACTCAAAACTTAAAAAAAACCTAAATGTTAAAAATTGTTTCAACATGTAATTGGGAAAAATAAAATATATTTAAAAAAGAATAAATCTTCTTATTGTATTTTGAACCAATGTTCTAGTGGCACAGTAGAAAGAGACATTGGCTTTGGAGTCTGAGGACCTGGATTTATATCTCACCTTTATCACTACCTGTGTGACCTTGGATAAGTCATTTAGTTTCCCGGAGCCTCAGTTTCCTTATCTATAAAATGAGAGGGATGGATTGGATGGCCTCTGATATCCTTTACATGTAACACTGGTGGGAATGAGTACTGTTGTAAAGGGTGCTGTTAGCCAGTTGGTATTCCATCTTTTCAGTTCCTTTTTTTTGGGGGGGGGTAGGCAATGGGGTTAAGTGACTTGCCCAGGGTCACAAAACTAGTGACTGTTATGTGTCTGAGTCCAGATTTGAACTCCAGTTCTCCTGACTCCAGGGCCGGTGCTCTATCCACTGTGCCACCTAGCTGCCCCCCAGTTCCTTTTTCTTTATCAATGATTTCTTAATTGCCAAATCTAATGGCCTTTTCTCAGTCTCATCCTTCTTTACGTCTCTGCAGTCTACGACACTATCAATCACTCTTTTCTTGATACTCTATTCTTTTTAGGCTTTCATGTCATTGCTCTCTCCTGTTCTCTTTCTATCTGGCCGCTCCTCCTTAGTTTCCTTTGCTGAATCTTCACCTAATTCCTGTCTGCTAATCATGGGTATCTCCCAAGGCTCTGACTCGGATCCTTTTCTCTTCTCCCTTTGTACTATTTCACTTAATGATCTCATCAGCTTTTATAGATTTAACCATCATCTCTATAGAGATAATTCACAGATTTATTTGTCCAGCCCTAACTTCTTTCCTGATGACCAGTTTTGCTTCTCCAATTGCCATTTGGACATCTTGAACTGTATGTCCTGTCAACATCTTAAGCTCAACATATACAAAATTGAACTTGTTATATTTTCCCCCAAACCCTCCCCTTTTCCATACTTCTCTAATACTCTCAAGGTATCACCATCTTTCTTTTAGATAGATAAAAGGATTGTGAAGAGTAAGATAACCAAACCTCAAAGTTGGAAAGAACCACAGTGACCCTCTAATCCTTCCAATTCCTGAACAATAATCTTTTCTCCACCTGACCGAAAATGTGGTCATCTAGCCTTTGAAGACTCTCAGTGAAGGAGAATTTACTGACTTCCGGGGCAGGCCATTACGTTGCCCAGGCTTGCAATGCAGATATCATCTCAATTCCTTACTCTGTTTCACTCTGGTCATAACCAATCAATTGTCATACTCCATTGTTTCTACTGCCATGACATTTCTTGTATATGCTTCCTTATCTTTGACTCTGCCACCACCCTTGTGAAGGCCCTGATCGTCTTACCCCTGGACTATTGGGATAGCTTTCTGGTTGGTTGGTTTCTCCTTTTCAACTCTCTCTTTCTCCATTCCATTCTGTCTTCCACTCAGCTATCAAACTGATTTTTCTAAAGAACAAACCTGACCATGTTACCCCCTACTCAATCAACTTTAGTGGCTCCCTATTGCCTTCAGGATCAAATATAAAATTTTGTATTTGTATTTAAAAACTCTCTGTTACCTGACCCTTTCTTACTTCCTACTTTTCCATTTTTCTTTCACCTAACACTCCATCTCCTCCACCAATTCTACAATTTAGTGACACTAGGACATCAGAGGTGGAGTTCACTCCCTTCCATTTATAGATAAGGAAGCCAAGGTCCAGAGAGGTTAATTGATTTGCCAAGGATCTAGCTAGTGTGTTCAATATGGGACTTGAACTTAGGTTTTTCTGAGTAAAAGTTCAGTGCCTTCTCCATTGTACCATTTTTTTCTCTCTTAGATCTACTAATTGGAAGTCACATAAAACCACTTTGAACAAATATTGGTATTTCAAAACAAATGTCAGGGAAAGCCTAAGAAAAAAAGTAGGAAAACAACTATAGATGAAACCTCATTTAAGGCCCACAATGACTGAGCTCCTAGTACAGAGAATACACATTGCAAATTGACAATTTGCTGCAGTTGTCACCTGCAATGAAAGACGATTGAGGATTTCAGTTCCAACAAATATGGAGGATAAGAAATTTTCTAGCAATTGACAAAGTGTGCTATTTTATGTTTTTACTAGTAACAAATTGTTATCATACACACACACACACACACACACACACACACACACACACACACAGAATAGAAGATGAAGATGATCTTTCTACCGGAATAGAAGGTGCAGTAGTGTGGAAAGTGCTGATTTTGAAGTTAGAAGATGATGTTGGTCATTTCAATCATGCCCAATTCTTTATGACCCCATTTGGGGTTGTCTTGGCAGAGATACTAGGGCAGTTTGCATTTCCTTCTTCAGCTCATTTTATAGGTGAAGAACTGAGGCAAACCAGGTTAAGTGATTCCCAGAAGTTGGAGGACATGGGTTCAAATCTTACCTCACAACTCTACCTTTGAGACCTTGGTCAAGGATACCACAGCTAACCTCTCTTGGCCTGAGTCTCTTCATCTGTAAAATGAAGTTATAATATATGACATTGAGGGGTGCCACTCTTTGTGACCTCATTTGGGGGTTTCTTGGCAAAGATACAGCATTGTTTTGCCATTTCCTTTTCCAGTTCATTTTACAGATAAGAAACTGAGGCAAACAGAGTTAAGTGACTTGCTCAGAGTCACACAGCTAGCTAGTGTCTGAGGCCAGATTTGAACTCAGGTCTTCTGGACTCCAGGGCTGGTGCTCTATCCATTGTGTCACCTAGTTGCCCCTTGGCATATAGTAGGCACTTAAATGTGTACTGACTACATTTTAAACATTTCAAATTTTGCCTTCATTTTACAAAAAGAAAGAATTATTTATAGAATGAAAGTTGAAAATTGTTATTCATAAGTGAGATAGCAAGTTTATCAGAGAATGCACTTTAATTTCCTCTGCAGAGGTTGAGAAGAACCAGAGCTGTTCATGACCACTTTTTGTTTTTACTATATAAAAGTCCTCACAACAACCCATATTACATTTCAAAGTTAATCTTTTATCTTTCTAAGATTTAGGTAACTTGATCAGACTAAAAAGGCAATAATTGAGTCCAGTTTGAAAATCTACAGTACAGAATTTGGAATAACTAATCCCATAATTATTTTAATAATACCCCAAAGAATAACAACAACTAACATTTACATAATGCTTTAAGGTTTACAAAGTGCTTTACAAGCATTATCTCATTTTGTCCTCACAGTAGCCTTGGGTTATAGGCTATGATTAATATCATCCCCATTTTATAAGGAACTAGAGATAGAGATTAAAAGATTTTCTAAGGGTCAATCAATGATAAAACATTATTAAGCATCTACTATGTGTCAAGTACTGTGTTAAGCACTAGGGATACAAAACAGGCAAAGGACAGTCCCTGCCCTCAAAGAGCTTACGATCTCATGGGGGAGAAAACATGCAAATAAATACAAACAAAGCCAGCTGTATTCTAGATAAAGAGGAAATAATTAATAGTGAGATGGCATTGGAATTGAGAGGGATTGAGGAAGGCTTCCTGTAGAAGGTGGGATTTTAGTTGGAACTTAGGGAAGCCAGAGAGGTCAGCAATCAAAGTGGAGGAGGGAGAGCATTCCAAGAATGGGAGACAGCCAGAAAAAATGCTGCAGGGGGCCCGTGTCACCAGGTCAAAGTGCATGTGTCAGGGAGTAAAGTGGAAGAAGACTGGAAAAGAGGCTAAGTTATGGGGCCACATAGCTAATAAGTTTCTGAGGCAGGATTTGAATTCAGATCTTCCTCACTACAGGTTCAATACTCTATTTACTGTACCACCTTGCTGGTTATACAGTGCTTAACTAATCTAGTCAATTTTTGTATTTGTTAATATAATATAGCCTTAATGGAGATACCTTGTGTGTACTTTGGGACAGTAGACTGAATCTTCAGCAAACCCAATTGTTCATGCACAACAAACCTCTCTTTCAATTACTAAAATCAATTGTTTCCAATATCTCTAAGCAGGCACTATTTTGAGGGCCATTTTTCATTTTATTTCTCTGCCAACCTGACACACCATATTATTTATTTACTCTGTAATGAAAGAACCAATTTAAAGCAGTTTGACATTCTGGCTAGCTTTTTTCCTTTCTTCCTTCCACACAAATTTTTATTGATATTTCCTGTTTTTACTATATTATCTTACTTTCCAAATACAACCTTTCCTTCCCCTACCCAGAGAGAATAGACAACTCTTTTCCTTGCTTAACTTTTCTTTTCCCCTACTCTGGGTGAGTCTTGTCAGACCAAACTCTTTGTGACTCTGCAGGATGTTAGAAACATTTAAAAACTAAATTTCCAAGAACATGCCTGTTTGGAGCAAAAAAAATTAAGGAGACTTGTTAAATAGTTGATCTCTTCCTTTGCTATTCATCCTGATACGACAATTGTGGAATACCAGATTCCATAATGAATGCATTTGTTTATAGCATTTTTCAAAATGTGCTATTTAAGTATTTGCATTTCCCGCATATGTAGGGCAGATAAAGGCAACCATGGTATAGTGGATAAAGAGCTGATTTTAGAACTGGGAAAAATGACCTAGGTCTAAGTTCTGTCACTGAAATATACTTGAAGTGTGACCCTGGACAAGTCACAACCTCTCAGTGAAATCACTCAGGCAAATCTCTAAGACTACATGGCAAAGCAATATGTATTCATTAAACACTTCCTATGTGCCAAGCACTGTGCTAAGCACTGGGTAAACAAATATAAGCAAAAGCAAAGATAGCTCTTGCCCTCCAGGAGCTTACATTCTAATGGAGGAACACAACACACAAAAGGAAGCTGAATGTGTGGAGAGGGACTGGAAGAAGAGATTGGAATGAAGGAAACCACTTGCGGGAATGGTGTTGAAATCTGGAGTCAGTAGCACAACCAAGAGAGGAAAGGTGCCAAGAAGGTGCTGACCTTCATTGCTAACCTAGAAGTTTCCTAGATCAATGAAGTCACAAGTTCAGTACTTCTATCTTTGGTTATGTACTTAAAATATCACTTTCCAATTTTAATTCTTACTCAAAATGTCATCTCCTAATAAGTGCATTTTAACTGCTTGTTCAGTAGAACTATTGCTAAGTTTTTTTAGTTACCAATTTTGATGGTAATTATCTCTTCTTCCAAGTTCCCAAGGCTTTCACATAGAACAAATTCATAATGGAAACTATTAGGTTTTTGTGTGTGTGCGTGTGTGTGTGTATGTGTGTGTGTGTAGCAATCGGGGTTAAGTAACTTGCCCAGGGTCACATAGCTAGTAAGTGTAAAGTGCCTAAGGTCAGATTTGAACTCAGGTCCTTCTGATTCCAAGGGCAGAGTTCTATCCACTGCGCCACCTAGCTGCCCGTAACTATTAGGAACAAAATGGTAATCTATCATGCTGTGATCAACTTCTCAGGAATATTTCTGCCATCCCAAACCATATGTTGAATGATTTGTGCTTCTTATATTTGTTTTCATTTACAATGTGCTGAGATAGGCACCAGCATTTCCTGACCTCAGGTGGCTATGGAAATCAGGGTCCCCAGGGAACTACACAAAGGTCATGGAAAAGACCTCCAGACCAAATACTTGGTGGGGTGGGAGATGGGCAGAATTTTTCTCAAGTTCAGTCTGAAGACAAAAAGGAATTACAAAAAGGAAGAATGGCTTATAGGTTCTCACAGAGGCAAATTAAGGGGTTGGCAGAGGTGGTTTTATCAAATATTCAAAGGCAATAAGGAACATAATTTCATGAAACATTTTGTTATTTTGCATTGTAGCACTCATGATTAGCATTTGCAGGAAGTTTAATAATTGAAGCTTATGCATAAATATCTGTTGCACAGGAGATAAGAAGGGAGAAAAATTATATTAAGAACTTGATAAGGTCCTTCAAGTCAAAGCATTATATGCTGTAATATTTGGTGACTTCATTGTCAATGTCAGAATAAGGGAGTACAGTAAAAAACGTGCCCCAGGAGTAAGAAACAAAAGAGGCCAAAGGCTGGCATATGACTTAGAAAGAACTATACATGGTGAATCAAGTAACAACACAAAAATTGAAATTAGCTGTATCTTAATACTTAGACAGGGAACTATTAGTTACCATAGTCGAGTGATTTCTGAATCTCCTATTTGTATACAATTAAACGATTGGCTAGTTCGAGAGTGAGGAAAAAGGGAAAAAATGACATGCAGTTAAAACATGTAGTCAAACAGCTTAATGACATATTAAAATTAGCTGATATTTTGGAAAATGAAAAGTGGATGAAAGAATAGATATTGATTTGGATTTTCACCATTTCGCAAGGAACTAATATAATCATCATAATCATTGGATCATAGGGTCATAGATTTAGGGTTGGAAGAAACCTTGGAGTGCATCTAGTTCAACACCCTTATTTTATGGGTGAGGAAACTGAGGTCCAGGATGGTTAAGTAACTTGCCCAAATTCACATGTCATAAGTGACAGATGTGGGGTCAAAATCCTCTCAGTTGCCTTTTTGGGAAAAAAATATTGTCCAAGATTATTTCTATCCCATAAGTATCTTTCATTCCCTGAGTTATCTTGTAAAAATCAGTCCCTCAATGCTTTCAAGATTGTATCCTTTTCATCAATTTTCTTTGTGTGTACCTGGCCAGTCTTTGCTTCCTATATTTTTTATCATCACTTTTTTTTTACACATTGGGGACTATGTCACAGGATCATAGGATCATGGGAATAGACCTGAAAAGACCTTTGAGACCATCTACCTCTCCCCATCCATTTTACAGATGAGAAAATTGAGACTCAGTAAGTTTTACAGACTTGTCCAAGGTCACCCCAGTAGTAACAGAGGTGGAATTTCTGCCCTGGTCCTTTGATTCCAAATCCAGTGCTTCCCTTGCCCCCACCCCGTCCCACCACTGTACACTTGTGCCAGGGAGCTGTTTGGAATTGCTAAGAGAAAATCTGAGTTCAAATGGGGTGCTTCCACACTGTCACTGATGATGAATTATATCCATATAGAAATGCTGAGAAATCTGTTCCATTTTCATGCTGATAGTGATCAGCATTTTAAAATAATCTAAAAACCACTTAATGTAAACTCAACACTGATGTTTTGTTTTGGCAAAGGTTTCCACCCCTGCATGAAGTCTGAGAGCCGCTGTCCTAACTTGTTATTATGTCTTTTGGTAGTTTATGCTCCAGGGGTCAGCTGAATGTGTGTTGAAACTTTGAAATCTATATTTTGGAAGGAGACATTGACAGAAATGGACTTCAGAGGTTTATTGGCTATAGCACCAACTTTGGAAAGGAAAAGACATTCTCTTATTCATCATTCAAGTAAGAAGTTTGGCACAGAGAGAAAGGGAGTCAACGGCTGCCTTTAATTGAATATACTTGGAAAGGGAAGAGCTTAAATCAGCCATGAAAATGAGGAGAATGCCAGTCTTTCTGGAAACATCCCCCCAACCCAGTGATTTCTCAGAATTGTGTGAAGCGACAATGTCTTAGCATTTTAATGGAATAGGTTCTAAAAGTTTTGGAATGCTGTTCTTACTAAAATGGAAATTGTTCTCAGTTTGCTTCCTCTTTGAAAGACACAGACCGTTACTGTGGGTAAGAGAGAAACACAGTTGCTAAGGCTTTGTTAACAGTTAAGAAAAGAGTCCTCTGTGAAATCCCCATTGTTCACACTAACGGTTTTGTTAGGGAGCCAACACGAGGGGGTCAAGTCAGAAGAGCAACAGAAAGTAAAAGTAATGTAGACTTTAATTTCTGCATGCAAACACACACACAGAGCTTTTGGGGGTACTTTTCCATAAGCCAGACTTTAGAGGCATAACCGGTTTCTAGTGTTACCAGTGTAAAACAGATGCAATAGTGAAAGTGTTAACAGTCATGTGGCTTTCCCTGTTGGTGATAACTCTCATGTTAGGATCTTGAGTTAATAAGTGTTAGGTGAATTTGAGACCCAGTGGTCCAGTTTAGTAGCTGCTTGGATCATATACCAAAGGCAACAATTTAACTATTCAGAGGGGAAATGCTATTTTTAGGCGAAATATTTTAAGAGATATAATGTGACAATACCCATTGGAAAGGACCAGCAAAGTCTTCTTTTAAATATTATTTATTTTTATTCTGAACTCGAGAAACACCAAACCAAATGCGCACATCCATATACATAGTAGAACAGAAAGAGAGAACAGTTAAATGATTTGCCCAGGGCCACACAGCTAGTAAGTGTCAAATGTCTGGTCTGAGGTCACATTTGAACTCAGGTCCTCCTGACTTCTGGGTCGGTGCTCTATCCACTGTGCCACCTAGCTGCTCCTGCAACTCAAATTATCATGTGTATTTGTGTTGTTATCTCCTTGCCCCAGTAGGATGTAACATCTTTAGGAACAGAGACTTCTTTTCGTTTTGATATTGTATTCTCAGTGTTTAGTACAAGTGCCTGGTGCTTAGTAGACACTTAATTTTATTGTATTGAATTGGATAGATACAACTACTCCCATGTAGCTTCAGCAGTATTTGGAAGTCCATGAAAGGAGGGAATCACTCCACCTGAATAAAGATGAGGGAATTTGTGATGGCAGTGGGATTAATGGGTGCTCCATTGCAGAATTTTACTTGGTACCTAAGCATTTAATGCAGATGAATGATCATCAGATTTAGAGCTGGGAGAGATTTTAGGGATTATTTCAATTCTAGATCACGCCTCTAATTTTACAGATATGATCAGTGAAATCCAGAGGGTTGAAGCTACTTGCCCAAGGTTGCATCAATAAATCAAAGAACTGAGATTTAAAGTAAGGTCTTCTGACTTGTAAATTAGGTGACTGCAGCCTTGCATGATTTGACATCGTGTTCCTTTGCAACTTTATCTTGTATGACTGGTACTGGAATTGACAGCACATATGGAGGACTCCATGACTATGTTCTTCAACTTTCTGCCTTTGTTCTCTTACCCCTGATCACTTAAAGCTTGGGAACTGTCCCTCTTCATGACTCTATTATTTTCAGTTCCAGGTACCATGTTTTAAGAGACACATTGGAAAGCTTGAGTATCCAGAGGAACATGACCAAGATGGAGAGCCATATCAACACAGTAAAAAGTCAGTATACATTTATTAAGCATGTACTGCCACATGAGGACCTATTCAAGGAACTGTGATTATCTAGCCTGAGAAAAAGAGATTATTTGGAGGGTAGAGAGTGTGATAGCTATCATAAAGTATTTGTCATGTGGAAGATCAATTAGATTTATTCATCTGCTTGGTTCCAGAGGGCAGAACTTGGAGCAAGTGGATGAAGGAGTAGGCTTGGTGTAGTGTGTAGAATGCTGGACTTGGAGTCAGGAGGACCTGACTTTGAATTCTCCCTCTAACACTTAACTCACTGTTAAACTCCAGGTAAGTTATTTATCCTCAGTCTCGGTTTCCTCTTCTGTAAAATGTGGATAACAATAGCACCTACCTCATGGGGTTGTTGGGAGGATCAAATGTCAGTCAGTCAAAAAGCATTTACTAAGCACTTCCTATGTGCTAGGCACTGTGCTAAGTGCTAGGGAGTACCAAGAAAGGCACCCCCCATTCTGCCCTCAAGAAGCATTCATTTTAATAGGGGAGATAATATGTAAATAACTAGGAATGTAGAAGTTATAAACAGAGTAGATGAAGGTAATTGGAAAGAGGAAGGCATTAGCAGCTGGGGTGGGGCAGGAAGAGCCTTTTTCAGAAGGTAGGTTTTTAGCTGTGGGCATAACATTGCAGATAAGGAGGTCAGTCAATACAAGAATGTAGCACCTAGAGATAGATTGTCATGTTCCAGAAACTGCAAGTTGCTTAGTGTAGTTGGATTATAGAGTATGTAGATGGGGGGTAGGAGTAAGGTATAAAAAGACTAGAAAAGGAGGAAGGTGTCAGGTTATGAAGAATTTTAAGTACTAAACAAAGAATGTTATTTTTGACCAAGGAAGTGACAGGCAGCCACTGGAGTTCATTGAGCATAGGGATGACATGGTCGAACCTGCATTTCAGAAAAATGACTTTGGCAGCTAAATGGAGAATTGATTAGAGAGAGGAAAGACTTGAAGCAAGGAGATCAGGTAGAAAGTTCTTTTTTCTTTGGTGAAGCAATCAGGGTTAAGTGACTTGCCCAGGGTCACACAGTTAATCAGTGTCAAGTATCTGAGGCCAGATTTGAACTCAGGTCCTCCTGACTCCAGGGCTGGAGCTCTATCCACTGTGCCACCTAGCTGGGTAGAAGGTTCTTGCAGCAGCCCAAGTGAGAGGTGATGGGGGCTTGTGCTAGGATTGTGGCCATGTGAATGGAGACAAGGGTACTTACAGGAGAGATGTTATAAAGGTAGAAATAACAAGATTTGGCGATGGATTGTATGTATGGTATGATAACATATTTAAAGTATGTTTTGAACCTTAAAGCACTATATAAATGGTAGCTATTATTAGCTCTTATTAAGACAGAGGTGCAGATTACAGGTAGATGTCAGGGAATTTTCCCTATTCATTGAAATGGTCACAAAATGGGATAGGAGGGAATGAGCGACTTTCCCCCTCTCTAAGTCTTTAAATAAATGATACCTCCCTGTACACTAGTGGGAATCAATCTCTCTCTTCCTACTCTTCCTCTTCCTCCTTCTCCTCCTTCTCTCCTCCTCCTCCTTCTCTTACTCCTCCTCCTCTCCTCCTCTTCTTTCTTCTTCTCCTCCTTCTCCTTCTCCTTCTCCTCCTCCTCCTCCTTATCCTTTCTTCTTCTTCTTCTTCCTCTTCTCCTCCTCCTCCTCTTCCTCCTCTTCTTTCTCCCTCTCCCTTCTCTCTTCTTTTCTCTCTCTCCTCTCCTCTGTACTCTCTCCTCTCCTCCTCTCTCCCCTTCTGCGCACCCTGTGCATGTTCAGATTAGACCCTGAGGTTCCATCCTACTCTGAGATGTTTCTGTCCTCTCAGTCAAAAATGATTTTTTTTTCCTTCAGTCCTCTCATGGATTTCTGTTTGTGCCTCTCATGCATTTAATATGATACTTTTAAAATGAAAATCACTTGTGGGCCTTCTTAATTGTCTAAGCTCCTTGAAGGCAGTGACTGTATGTTCTTTGTCTTTGTATCCTCAGTTTCTAGTACAGCATTTTACACAGCACAGGTATTTAACAAACATTAATTGAATTTAAAGGATTTTTTTTCATTACCACTATTCTGAAAATTGTTTACTTTTACTTTTTTTCGTCTGTAGATATCCTCTTGACCTCATTTCTCTGGAAGACTTGAGTTCAAATTTTGCCTCAGTCACTTCTCTAGCCTCAGTTTTTTTCATCAGCAAAATAGTACCTACTTCCAAGCATTGTGAGGATAAAATGAGAAAATATTTGCAAAGAGCTTTGCAAATCTTAAAGTGCTATATAAATACTGTTGTTATTATTGTTGTTTATCATTATTGTTGTCATCACATTATGTATGTATATATATGTACACATATATGCTATATGTATAGGTGGGTATGTAGAATCCGTTTTCTTTGGAGCTATCATCAGTCCCTGGTGGGTCAAACAATCTGGGGTCTATTAAGTTTCAGTTGCCTGCCAGAGAACTGATTCTTCTACTCCTGCTCCTGGGCTACTGGGTATGAGGTATGAGATGTGTGGCAACCACAAAAGCTAATAAAGAGTTGTGACTAAGTTACCTGCGTCAATGGACACAAACTTTTTCCTGGGTTGAGTGGCCAGAAAGGCAGCCTTAGTTGGGGGTGGGGATGGACACTGCTCTGTGGTAGGAAATGGAAGCCCTGAGATATTGACAGTCTGGTTTGAGGAAAACTACTGGTTCCCCCTTTTCCGAGCAGGCTCCTGGGTAGCTTATTATTTTAACTAATTATTTTTGATAACTAGGTGCTAAAGTCATTCATTTCTTCCCACTTGACGTCCAAGAGACTCAGTTACTGGGGGTGGGGTGGAGGTGGAGTGGTAATCTCTATAGCACAGTGATGCTTTTCTTGAGAGGGGTTGCAAAAGGGCTTGAAGCCAAGCCTCTTGGCCTAAATCCTCAAGGAATTATGTTAGAGGTGGGAAGTACCTTAGAGATTATCTAGTGCAACTTCTTCATTTTACAAATGAGGAAACTGAAGCCCAGAGAGGCTGGAAGTGATCTGTCCAAAGTCACAGAGGAAGGCTCAAATGACTTTGGCTGAGATTGAGGCTGAGTTGAGGTAGAATCAGACGAAGGCTAAGTCTCATCAACTCACAGATTCTCAGAGCTGGAAGAACCCTTAGACACTCCCTCATCGAAACCCTTCATTTTCCAGAGGAAGAAATGGAGATCCTGAGTTAATGCTAAAGCAGGGATTTACAACCCAGTTTTCCTGTTTCTACACACAGGACTTTCTCTTTCAGTCAGGTTTCTAAGCTCACCCTCCCTACCCCACCAGGGGAAAGATCAAGCTGCTTGAGAGGGCAAAACTTTGAGAAGACAAATTCCCTGAGGCAAAAGACAGAGGTTGTCCTTAGGAAGATCCACAGCTCCAGCAGGAGCTAAAGGCCTGTCTGACGTTTGCCTTGAGCTAAGGGCTGTTGCCTTCCTCTGTCTTGATCCAAATGAAGTTCAATCACTCCTCATCCAGAGGTAGCCACAGTGGAGAATTCCTAGGCCTGGTGAAGCATCTCCTCCTCCCTGACGTGGTACCACTGTTATCTCCCACAGGATGGTCCAACACACTTCTAACCCCATCCTCCTGGGCTGTCTATTCTTCTTCCTATTTTCCTTTCTGGTGGAAGAAAAGGTCAGGATCAGGAGGTAGAGCATCCCCTGGAAGACAAATTATTTCATCAGGTCTGTTAGTTCTATCCTCCTTTCCTCACCTTCCCCTACTTTATGCCTCCCTTCTCTGCACCTTCCCCCTGCCCCACTTTTGGGGTTGACATTGGTTCTTTGCTACACCCTTGTCCCAGCCTCGGAGCTATGCTATGAGGTGGCACCTGAAGGACCACTGATGTTAGTAATAAAGAAATTGTTCTCTGACCTCTCTTCTCAACTCTAGGTTAGTCCAGAACTCTTGACTCATCAGCTACTGCTTCTCCTTCCTTTCCCACATCATCCAAGCAAACCCTGGAGGACAGTCCAAATGTTCCTCCAACAGGAGCCCACTTTCCACCAGTCACATTGGCTTTATCCTATCACAAACCTGCCATACTCTACCACCTGGCTCCACTTTTAACTGGTTCACTTAAAGAATAGAAGTGGGGGTGGAGGGAGATTTGATTTCCAATCCTGAGGCACATTTTCTACCCTTGAGTACTCACCCTGAGGCACAGCCCCTCCCAGTTGACACTGCTTGTGTTAAGGCCCTAAGCTAATTAATTAAAAGAAGTATAGGGAGCAGAATGAAGGATATCATTAGTCCCATGACACTCTGCCCTGATCAGATTTTTTCTGGAGTTTGGTGTCTGGTTCTGGGCACCACATTTTAGGAAAGACATTGAGAAGCTCGAATGTAGTCAGAGGAAGGTAACTAGATCTTGCCTAGATTAATAACGTGCTGAGAATGGAGATGAGAAAACGATTTTAAGGTGGACTCCTCTGATTGTCCCTCCTCCCCTCAAATCCAAGCTGTTGCCAAGACCTGTTGATCTCACCTTTACAACATCTCTCAAATACCCCCCTTTTTCTCCTCTGACACTGCCCCCACTCTATTGTAGGCCCTCATCGCCTCATACCTGAATTATTGCAACAGCCTGCTGCTGGGTCTGCCTGTCTTTCTCCCCTCCAATCCATCCTCCATTCAGCTACTAAAGTGATATTCCTGACACAGGTCTGATAATGTCACTCCCCTCCCTCCCTCCTCCCCCATTAGCAATAGGCTCCCTATTGCCTCCAGGATTAAATACATAATGCTTGATTTGACATTCAAAGCCCCCTCCTACCTTTCCAGTCTTCTTAGACCTTACTTCTACATTCTTCCTGTATTCTTCAATCCAGTAACACTGGATTCCTGGTTTTTCCATGAATGGCAGTCTATCTATGCCTCTGGGCATTTTCTCTGGCTGTTCCTCATACCAAGAATGCTCTCTTTCTATGGCTCTACCTACTGATCTCCCTGACTTCCTTTAAGTCTTTACTGGAAGCCTTTCCCAATTCCTATATCTTTTCAGATATACAGATAGCTAGATTAGGGCAGGGGAAGGGAAGAGAATAAATATTTACATAGTGCCTACTTTGTGCCAGGCACTGTATTAAGCTCTTTTACAAATATCTCACTTGATGGTCACAACAACCCTAAAGGGAGGTTCTATTGTTAGCCATATTTAATAGATGAGGAAACAGGCTGGGGAGGAGGTTAAATGATTAGCGCAGGAACACAAAATAAGTGTCTGAGGCAGAATTTGAAATCAGGTCCTCCTTACAGTGAGGTCCAACACTCTACTCACTGAGCCACCTAGCTGTTCTCAGTACCCATTCCTATAAATACACAAAATTATAGAATTTCAGTGCTACAAGTGACTTCTGAGACCATTTAGTCCAAATCATAGCTGGGACATTTCCCTTCTATAATATAGATGGTGTCTAGCTAGCACAGTGGATGGAGTACTGGACTTACATCCTGGAAGACCCAGAGTTCAAACAGACATTTACTAGCTGTGTGACCCTGGGCAAATTATTTAGCCTTTCTTAGCCTTAGCCTCCTTACTGTAAAATGGGGATACTAATAACTAATAATGGGGATACTAACAACTCACAGAGTTGCTGGGAGGCTCAAATGAGATAGCATATATAAAGTGCTTTGCAAACCTACAAGTGCAAAATAAATGTATTAATATTTATAATTATCATAAAATTATATTTATTGGTCTTGTCTTATCCAACAAGAAAGATATTACCTACTGAAATCCCAACATTACTTATATGAATTAGAGAACATTGCAAGCACAATCATTCATATAGTCTTGAACATGTCTAATACTCAATATTTCTGCATAATTTAGGATCATAGAATCATAGATTTAGAATTGAAAGGAACTTTAGAGCTCATCTGGTCTAACCCCTTAATTTATAGATAAGGAAATTGAGGTCCAGAAAGTTTAAAAGGCTTGCCCAAAGTCACACATTCCTACTTCATCACACTGCCCCTATGGTGGATCAACATCTATTGGAGTCAAAATTGTAGTCAATATTGGAACATGGGCCTCACAATCCATATTAGCATTGGTGCCACCATGACATCTTAGCTTTTTCCTGACAATAAGATAGCAGTTTTCACTATGGTGGAACCCAGTTATGACCAAGGATACTTGAAAACCAAAATAAATAGGATTTTATTTCTTTGATTTCAGATTAGTCAGTGACTAATTAATCTTTTATTTTTTTTTTTTTTAGCATGGTTAAATAACTTTCCTGGTGGAGACCTTGGTTTGAAGTTGGATCTTTGAAATCTATGAGGGCCTGTTCTGCAGGCTTTCTCTATAATAGACATACCCTGCTCCCCTAAGCACCCTCGTCTTGCCCCTTTCTGGAATGTATTATGCTAAGAGCCCTGTTACTGGGTGCCACAGTAAACAGAAGTACCTTAGACACTAGCTCAGACACTTACTAGTTATATGACCGTGGCAAATCACTTAAGCTGCTCTCAGCCTCAGTTTCCTTATCCGTAAAATGGAGATAATAATAGTTCCTACTTCATAGTGTGAGAACTGAATGAGATAACATTTAAAAGGCTGTGCAAACCTTAAACCACTATTTAAATGCTAGCCATTGACATTTAGATGATAATGATGATGGGCTAAATGATGATTAGAGAATAAGGTAGGTACTTTCTGGTCAATCTTTGGTGCCTCCCTGCCAGTGGCATCAGAGATAGGTAGCATATTAGACATGACCAAGTGAATGCCTACCTCTCCCTATAAAATCTCTTGGCTTTCATATGTGTCATTGAGTGGTCTTGGTGTGGAAGATGAAGCCCATTTATCATCATGTTGAAATGATAAGATTGATGATAGCTTAGTGAACCCTGGATATTCCAAGTCTAGAGAGGTGCTTATTCATGAACCATTGACTCCCTTCCTTTTGCTACTGTAACCCAAAGACCATAGTACCTGAGGCCCAGCATCATTCCTTTGGTGACTAAGACCTGGTTGTATCATTGATCCTCCAATGACTGAGGCTGAATATATCCTCTGTTTTGTTCCCTCTTCTTTCACTCCTCTATTCCCTCACACTCAAACTTGAGTGTTTCAGATAATGCCTTCCCTTATGCGAGCTAAAACACAACTTTTAGCTTTTGCCATTACTGCTTGGTCTGCCTCTTGTGTCCCCAAGTAGCTGCAATGTATTGATAAAAATTACTAAGTTGAGAGCTTATAAACATTATTGGAAATTTCATCACATTGTAATACTTTAAAAATTATTTCCTTAATCTAAAATTAAACACACCCAAAAAATTTCCATATTTCAGAAGGATATACAAAGAGGATTCCAGGGGCAGCTAGGTGGTGCAATGGATAGAGCACTGGTCCTGAAGTCAGGAAGACCAGAGTTCAAATACGGCCTCAGACCAAACATTTGACACTTACTAGCTGTGTGACCCTGGGCAAGTCACTTAACCCCAATTGCCTAAAAAAAAAAATAAAGAGAATTCTATGTGAAACCATAAATCTATTTCATACTGCTTGCTTTAAAAAATACAATAAATTCTACATATTACTTTCAAAATTATCTTGGTTGTCTGGGCTTTCTTCTGAACTTCTTTCTGCTCTCTTCTGGGCACTTAAAGTGTTATAATGACTAGTATTTTTTTGGTCATCACTATTACTAATCCCCCTCTACTCTCAGAACAATTAATAGAAGAGAAAGAGGGGGAGCGAACCCTTTTTATAGAAATAATCAGAGCCAAACTAAATGAATACATGCAGTGGCTGGGTCAAAGAATGTCTGTCTCTGAATGTTGTGTCCATCAGCTCCTTTCAGGAGGTGAATAACATGCTTCACCATAGGTCTTCTGGAGACATGGTTGTTCATTGCTTTAAAGAGAGTTAAGAGCCTATTAAAGTTCTTTTTCTTTATAGTACCGTTGTCCTTCCTTGTATAAATTGGTTCTGCTCACTTCACTCTGTGTCAGTTTATACTGCCTAAGATTTTCTGAAATTGTATCGTCTATCATTTCTAATGGCTTAAAAATATTCAATTACATTTACATGCCACAATTTGTTCAGTCATTTTTCAGTTGTCTAAGAGGCCATCGAAATCAGCTCTTTAGATGCTGGTTCTTTTATTTTCTCTCCTCTACCTTCTTTATAAATGTCCCCTTCAAGTTTGGGAAGTTTATTATTTTTCCTTGTGATTATTCATTTTCCAGTATTACCCTTCTTTTTTCCCCACTATCCACTACCTCACCCCTATCATCACTTGTTTCTATGTTGAATTTGAGGCATTTCTACATGAATTCTCTGTGTTGAACCTTTTTTTATCTGTTTCAAATAAAAGTCAGCTTCATTTAATGCTTCTTCCCTCCCTTTCTTTGTGTTTGTGTGTTTTTCTTACATACCCTAATTATGAGAAGTAGCAAATTTCACTCCCCTCTTTTTCTGTTTCCCCAGTACATTCCTCCTTTTATATTCCTTTCTTTTCCCCTCTTCAGACCTTCAGAACAGAATTAAGCTTTCTTTTCCCCTCAAGACTTCTGTTTTTCTTATCCATCTATCCATCTATCTGTCTGTCTATCTATCTATCTATCTATCTATCTATCTAGCTAGCTAGCTAGCTAGCTAGCTAGCTAGCTATTATTAGACATTAAGATTCTTAAGGAACACTTCTCTCCCTACTATAATGTTAGCACTATATCATCATACTGGCCTTTACAATTAAATAAATTTACTTTTCTAGGATTCTATGGACTCATGTTTGTATTTAATGGTTTCTACTCAGCTCTGATATTTTAATCAAAATGCTTTAATGTTCTCTATTTTATTAAATGTCCATTTCTCCCCTTTTTTATACTCAGTTTGACAAAGTAAGTGATTTTTGGTAACTCTTTTGCCTTTTGGGTTATTGGATTGCAAGATCTCCTCTTGTTTTTATTCTAGACTCCCATGTTTTGTGTGATCCTAACCAAAGTTCTTTCGTTCTTGAACTGTTCCTTTCTAGATACTTATGTTTTTTTCTTTATGTGCTAGTTGAAGATTTTGTTTATGACATTCTCGGGACTTTTTTTTTATTTTTTTGATTCCTTTCAGGAGGTGATAAGTGGATTCTTTCTATCTTTACTTTGCCCTCTGGTTTTAATAGATCTGGGAACTTTTCATTTGTGATTTTTAAAACATATAATGTCCAGACTTTTAAAAAATTTTGGTTTTCAGGAAATCTAATGATTCTTAAATTCTTTTCTCCTTCATTTATTTTCCAGGCCACTTGTTTTTGATATCAGATATCTTATTCTTTCTTCTATTTTTTCTAATCTGGATTTTGTTCTAATCTTTTTTGGCTATCTTATGGAATCATTGGTTTCTGTTTGGGTCTATTTTAGCTTTCAAAAAGTTCATTTACTAGGTTGTTTACCACCGTCTCTTCTAAGTTGATACGTTGTTGGTCAGAATTGTCATGTCTGACTCTTCTTGACCTCATGGACCATACTGTCCATGGGATCTTCTTGGCAAAGATACTGTTACCAGCTTCCAATTCATTCCTCAAGAGCTTTATTTAATTTTGTTATTTCTTGCTCCATTTCTTCTAAGTATTCATGTAGTTCTTGTATGAAATCAGTTTTTCCACTTTGAATCTCTGCTTGTAATTGTTAATAGAGTTGCATTTCAGTATTTTGATACTTTTGGACATAAGATTCAAATTACTCATGTTTCCAGCTATGGTTTCTGAATTAAGTTTTTGTGCCAAGCCCAAGCTCTATCTCATGCTCCACTTTTAGGAGCAGTGGTCAGCTCTCATTGGTTTCACTTTGAGTCTTGTCCTGGGGTTCTGAAATGGGCCTGACTTATGCCAGTTCTCTGATAATTTAGGTTGAACAAAATGAGATACTTGTCATTCATTCAATAGTTAACAAAGGGAAAAAGTTATTCAACATAGATAGATGTTGAGAACCTCTTGAGCTGTTTTGTTTGGGAGAAGTTCCCACTGATATCTACTAGCCAGCCACCTGAGAGAGCCTTGCAGCGCCTTGCAGCTGCTTTCTATTCAAGAGATGAGGAATAATAATCCAAGCCCTTGGTCCTCTGAGCCAACCAAGTCTTGAAGAATGTCTCAGAACTTTGTTAAGGAAAAAAAATCAAACTAGCCTAATAATCATGGGGCTGAGGGGTTAAGCTATTGCCCTATGGCATCAATGGAGGTTGTTGCAATGACCTCCATCTTCTGGGGTTGGGCTACCTGGATCTTTAAGGTTCTGAGCCCTGATCTTTAGGACTCTCTCTGGCATGTCAGGATTGAGTGTTAAGAACTTTGAAGGAACTTTGAATCCCCTGGGCCTGCCTTGGTCTTGCAAGAAGAATACATCTTAACCGCCATTATCTCAGCATCCAAATAGGAAAAAAAAGTTGGTTGATTGTTTGTTGTCCTTTGTTCTTGAAGAGGACCAAAATGACATCACTATGTTGGGTTCAAAGTACAATGTATCTGACTGTGGCTGATCAGACCAACATAAACTCAGAAGGTTCTACCACAGGTCAGGCATAAATAGTCCATATGAACATTTGGAGTGGAGATGACTGTAAATTTGCACATCCAAAAGGAAAAAAAGTTTAAAAAAAGTAACAAGCAACAAAAGTAAGGCAAAAGATATCCCCTCCTCAAAGAAATCCCCTCCTGCAAGACAAAGCACTCAACATTGCCTGCTTGTTTCCAGTAGATCTGAATTCCATAGGGATTATGGACAAGCCCCCAACATGTGACCTGTGGAATTCCATCTTGAGGGAGTCTCACCTGAACCATCCTCACTTATGCCATGCTAGGGCAAGCAGTTTAGATATGCTAACTGTAACATAGCTGACTCTGGTGCTCCACTCTCAGGACTAGGCCTGTTAAATCTCCACTTTTCCTCAGCTAGGTTATCTGGTACCCTGAGGAAATTGAAGAGTTTCTTTTCTCTTTCATTGGCTTGAGCCCCCACCAGATATGTTCCTCCTATTTTTAGGGGCCCAGTGGTTAGCAAGCAAGTTCCATTTACCACTTAACATTGTATGGCTTTTACAATGGTTTATTTACTTCATGGGTTATAGCAAGAACAAACATACATATATTTCTTCCAAAACCTTGGACCATAGTACCCATTACATTAACGTGATGGGGTAGATGGTTGTGGGAATTAAGCTCACAACTTACCTCATTTCCTACGTAAAACTGGTCTCACCAAGCTGCAATTCTTGCCACCTTCTGTTGGGCTGGACTTCCAGATCCCTGCTCTGTAGGGTTACAACTCCTGGCCTGTGTTCCTGGATCCCACTAGCTTAAGCTCCCAGTATAGATTAGAGACTGCATTCCTTGTACCAAGAAAAGAAAAAACTCAAAAAGCCAAGGACCAGGCCTATTTCTCAGGGGTCACATGGCTTTTATTGGAGGGGAAGTGGTGTCAACAAGGCAGTCCTAAGGCTCTCCTCATCATACTCCAGGGTCTCTGTGGTCATGAAGGAGTCACTTAACTCCCCTACATGCAAACGTAGCAAAAAGTCCTGGACAGTGATAATTTAGACCATTCTGAAGACACCAACAGTTCCAGCTATGCAACCTATGGAAAAAGGCTCTTCCCAATCATGTAATAGGCCAATGTAAAATATCCAGGCATGCTTCAGTCCATACAATTTTCCTGGAAGAAACACCCTTACTTCTTTCTACATTGATTACACAGTATTAGCAAACTGATGGTATGTGTATATGCACTGGTGGGTAGATCAGAAGGAAGAAGATAAGAGCCCTAGGCCTAGGAGAAATAGAGGGAGGGAGAAGCCACTGAAATGGGAAATAATGAAAAGTGAAGGGGCTAGGAATGCTTTATGACTAGGGTTGCTTCATAATCTTGGCAAAAGCAGACTTGGCATGGGAAAGGAAGTCCTGAGGGTGATAAAGCTAGTCAGGGAATGGTTAAATAGTTTAAATAGCTCTTTTAATGAGTGTTGACTAAAGTTAACAATCCTACAGATTAATGATCCACAACTTGTTAGTGTCACAATAGCATCTTGTTTGTGGGATTTAATGATTCTCCTATGCCTTCCTTCTAAAAAGTGCTATATGAAGTACATTCAGAATTAATTAAAATGAGAATTTCATGATACCCTTTGAAATACTTGGAGGTCCTCTGGGATATGAAAAAACAAACAGACTAGGACTAATAATTTTTTACTATTAAGTGCTCTTTCAATGAACATTTTGTGTATAGGAGACCAATAACTAACATTTATATAGTCCTTTTTGTATATGATTTAATTTAAGCTCCCAATAACCCTGGGAGGTAGATGCTATCAATGCCACCATTTTATAGATAAGAGAACTGAGACTGAAGGAGTTTAAGTGATTTAGCCTAGGGTCCCACAACTAGTAAGTATCAGAAGTAAGATCTGAACCCAGTTTCTCTTAACTCGAAGCACGGTATTTTTAACAATTACATTACAGCAACAAATACCATTAAAATTTATAGCTGAGTATCCATATTCATTGTCTCAGGAACAGATAAGAGTCTTAAGATTTGATGGCATCAACATCAAAAAAATGAGCCAACAAACAGAAAGAGGAACAGAGGAGAAATAATATAACATAATAGCAAACAAAAGCTTTATACATATGTAGCTTGTTTTCCTAAGATTTCATAGTACTAGGAGATCATAACTTAATTATCACTGAGATCAGCCTTCATCCATTTTATAGAGGAGGAATAACAAGTTTGAAATGTTTTTCACTGATTAATACTTTTTTAAAGACTATGTTGCAAGTCAACATTAAAGACAGTACACATAGCCTAGTATGCAAATTCTATTAGGAAGACTTTGTTGTTGTTCATTTGGTTCAGATGTGTCCAACTTTCTGTGACCCCATCTGGGGTTTTCTTGACAAAGACATTGGAATGGTTTGCCATTTCCTTCTCCAGCTCATTTTACAGAGGAAGAAACAGAGGCAAACAGGGTTAAGTGGCTTGCCCAGGGCCACACAACTAGTCAGTGTTTGAGGCTGGATTTGAACTCAGGAAGATGAGTCTTCATGACTTCAGGCCTGGCATTCTATCTACTGCATTACCTAGCTGCCCTCACAAAGAGTTTAACATTGCAATTTATACCACTATGACTCACTCTCATCAATCATGTGACCTTGGACAAGTAACTTAAACATCTCAACTTCAGTTTTAAATAATGTATGGATAGTTGCCCACTTGGTGCACAGGATTGCTGTAAGCATCCCATTAGGTAATATGTGTAAAGTATTTTGGAAGGTAAAGTACTATATAAATGTAAGACAGTTTTCTTATTGCAAAACTAAGGCTTCCCAGCTTCTTCAGGGAGAAGGCATAAGATTAATTTATTAATGTTTGGAAATTGCTTTGATGGAAAACTGCTTGGATGAGTACTGAAGCATTATTAATAAAACTTTTCTTTTAATTATATTTCTCTTTTCATTATAGCTACAGAAAATCATAATTGTTGTAAGAAGCTATCCCAAACATAATAGGAAAATGTAATAAAGATGAAAATAGGCATAAATGAATCTGGAATAATGTGAATTATGTTTAACAGAGTGTACTGGCTCTGTGTTTGAGCCACTAACTTATTTATTCATGAAACAGATAAGTCTTCCTTGGAGAGAGAGAGAGTCCTTTAAATTCAATTTTACTTTGCAGTCATAGTGAATGTGACAAGGTCACCAAATCTGCCTGTACAGAATGGAAAGGCTTGACAGCTACCTTTGGTGAGATGATTGGAGGGCAATTCAGCTTGTTGGTAGAAGGCCAGGTTAAATGATATCTCAGCATTTCTTGCAGTTCTGTGTTGCTGGCTTTCTGTTTCATGGTAAAACTGAGAAGAAAAAAGACTTTGTGATTAGGGTGTGAGTATTTTTGGAATCAGCATTTCTTTTAAGAAGATATTTCTATGAAGAATTAAAAGTGATTTGAATGAAGAAATAACTCACATTACAAGTTAACCCATCTGGATCCAGCATTTCCTTAGAATGAATAATTATTATTTGCTATGGGCTTTATTTTTAAATCAAATCCCTGTTGATGGGGGAAAAAGTATTTTGTTTGACTAACGAGCTATACTTTAAAACCTCCATACTGACACGCCACTAGGTTTATTTTCTGCAGGATTCAGTAGCAAATGATATTGAAGTTATGTCTCTAGTGTCTATCAAAGCCAAGTAGAAGTCTAATGCCCTGTTAGCTATACTTTTATTAGCATAATATTTCATCATTGTAGTATTGTAGCTGACTCAGGCACCTTTGGTACAGCTAGGGTCAGAGAGCTGTACAATCACAGATTGGTAAGGATCCTCAGAGGCCAGCTAATCCAATCCCTACCCATCATTATAGGGCAATGCAGTAATCCCTTCCACATCGTGACTTTCCCCATTGCTGTTTCAATGTATCGCGGGTTGGCATAAGAAATTAAATGGGAATTTTTGGGGAGTTTTGGGGAAGCCATATATGACACGCAAATACCAGCAGATGGCACAGAAAGTTTTGAGATTCAGAAATGCATAAAATACATGTATAGTATTGTATAATATCAACATATTTTATCTTTTAATATCATAATAATTCAGACTTCTTTGGTATGAAGGGAGGGCCAAAAAATTTTATGTGGATTTTCCAGATTTTGGGAATGCCATGCCCCTAACTTTCATGATGTGTAAGGGTTAACTGTAGTGTTTCCTTCTCCCTTTCTCTAATTCAAGCCTAGCTTTACTCAACTGCCCCAGTGAATCTGTGATCTCATTGTTTTGGGAGTTCCCATCAATGATGAAAATCACAATCCATCTACGCTTGACTCTTGTCTGGGTGCTCCCAAAAGTCTGACACAAGCAGTCCCCTATAAATGCTTGAGGCCTTTCTCATTTTCTCCAGACATTGAGAAAGTATCAGTCATCTACTTAGGCTTCCTGCCTATCCTATTTTCTCTTTCTGTCATACAAGTCTTTGGTGACAACCTTTATTTCTGGCCTTCAGAGTCCTTATTCTTAAGTCTCACCTTAGTTGAAAGAATATATATTTGCATTTAGAGTAAGAAGGAACAATTATAAGTTGTTTAGGTGGTGTACGTAACTATGTATTCAAATAAAGGGGTGTTTACTCACTCTAAATGCAAAATGTTCTAGCTCAGCTGTATGAAATCATACATGACCATACTTTCTTGAGTACTGTATTAATATCCTTCAAATGACATATTTGAATAAATTTGTTAAAAAGTTAGAACATAATCTAGAATACTGAAATAACAAGCTAAGTCAACCAGCATGACCCACACCCTTATTTATGGTTTCTGTAGTAACAATGAAAAGGGAATCAGGAGATCCAAGCTTAGGCCTAAGTGCATTGTGAATTTAACAAAGTTACTCATCTATTGTACAGATTCATTCATTCATTCACTCAGTAAATGTTTATTAGGCACCTACTGTAAGCAGAGCTCTGCTACAAGGGCTTGGGGAGATGCAAATGTTAGGTGAGTCCCTATACGACATACTTTAATAGATTATTTCCTTTGTTATTGTGGCCAAGAAAATTCATGACAGGGGAGCTAACTTTCCAGTGAGAAGTCTCTCAATACTTAGTTTAACTGGACATTGGATGATGAAATAATCAAATTGATTGTCTTTTTTCAATTGGGCTTATTTACAATTAATTGATTTTGTCCTGTAACTGCCCAAGTAAGGGTTCATTGTCTCTGAACTTAGTTCAGAAATTCAGCTGACTTGTAAAGAATTAAATTTAGACTAGTTCTCATTAATCACTGTTTTATTCTTATGCTAAGGAAATCTATTACCCTTCAAGAATACATGTGGACACCAGGGGGTCTGGTCCGGTATCCATACAACATCAAGCTATCCTTCAAAGATATCTGTTTTGTTATCCAAAGAAGTCTGGTCCACAGTCTCTGACCTTGAAGGTGGACTCAAACAGTGAACATTTCTTATTTATTATTGTTAGCCTCTCATTCCCAATTTCCAATCAATCATATGTCTCCCACACCTCAGCTCTATAACCAATCATGTTGATTTCATCATTCATGATGTTGAGCTCTTTTGATGAATCATAACTTGTTCCCTTCTTATGAAATTCTGTTCTTTTTTCTGTACTCCCCAGAACTATAAAAGAGAGCTGTTCCCCTCATTCTGGGTCTTAGTTTAGCTAAGGAAGCTGAGACCCTATTTATTGGTAAATTTGTGCTTTACTAATAAGTGGATTATTCTTGGAACTTTGTGCCTCAGTTTACCTTAATTTTAACTGTTACAATGACATGACACTGTTTGTAGTTGCAGGTTTTTCCAGCTTGGTAAGCTCAAGGTTTAAATTCCTTGCAGTCAGCTTTAAGAATTCCAGAGTCACCCCATACCAATGATCAGGTATCCAAACAGAACTTTGGAGGAAGAGTCTGGAATTCTGCCAATCATCCTTGTGTTCTGAGCAAAGGCACAATAAAGACATGAAGTACTCTCTATGGAAATTAAAATTATGTATAAAATACTGGGGGAATGACTGGCCTCTTGCACATTTGTACATTTAATGAGAAGGTAGATGGCACAATGGATAGAATTCTGGCCTCAGACACTTAACAAGCTGTGTGACCATTGTCAAGTCACTTAACCTATTTGCCTCAGTTTCCTAAGCTCAGATAACAGGTCCTGAAGTCCTGCTATGAATCAAACGTACTTCATTGTTGCTGTTACCCCTCATTGTCAGGGCTGTAGCTCACTGTGCAGGCATTGGTATAAGTACTGAGATCTCTTCATCCTTCCTCAGATCCCCCCACTAAGGGCAGGGCCCTGGCACATGTGTCTAATATGCCTCCTTGCTTGTTTATCTCACTTTGAAGTTAACTGTTTGATTCCTGACTCTCCTGTCTCTAGCCTGTTCTGTTTGGCTCCAGCCATCCATAGGTTAGAGGATGGTTTGGTCCAGTTGACATTAATTGGTGTCAAAAGTGGGAGTAGATATGGAACTGGGCCTTGGGACTCTCTAGTACCAGTAGGAATGGACTAGGTGCCACTTGGGATTTATTTCTCCAGAGTCTGACCTCCCCTTATCTGGTGGGTCCTCTGCCCTTGTCCCTGCTCTAATACTGAGCTCCCACCTTGGTTAAGCTTGCCATTCTTTGTGAGGAAAACTCTGCGGTACTCTGGTGACCTGATTTGTTTCAGGTCACTCTGGTAAGGATTTCCTTCCTTAAATTGCACGTCTCTGTTCATTGGCCTCTCTGTGTACCTCTGCTGTTTTCAAACTGCATGCCTTGGTAAGTGTGTACCTCTGCCAAACTGCTTAAAATTAGAATTGTAATTGTGTGCTTTGTTAGAATTGTTTGTGTCTGTTTGTATCTGTCTTGTCATTTTTGTCCGTGTTTGTGTCTTCATTAAATGTAAAATGTCTGTGTCATGTTTGTGTTATTTGCCATTTCTGTTATCTTGAAAGATTTAAAATACAGCTAGCCAGAAAAACTTCTAAGAGCTATAGCCAAAAAGTTTAGAACACTGGGAAAGATGAATGAACCTTCATACTTGAAGCAATTGTCCCAATAAGCAGGACTAACTCCCACTTTAGGCTTTCTTTGGGAGATTAGGTTATAAGAAAAGAGAAAAAGGAAAAAAAAATCTGCAAGACTGCTCCCCCCCACCCCACCCCAGTCATTTCAGTTTTGGTTATGCTGGAGTTACAGAAATAAAGTCAGATTATCTATGTTTGTAGAACTGCTAAAAACATCTTGGTAGATTAAGGAGTTTGGAGGTTAATAAGTTTAAGATTACAGAGGAGAACTCCTGAGATTTGGGGTAATTCCAGGAACTCACTCCTTTCAGAAATATCTTAGTAAGTTTTGGGGTACTACTCTGTAGAATTTGTTTTAAGGAAGAATAATGATTAAATTTTATAAAAGTTAAAGGTAGATGGCATTTTCCCTTGAAGATTGATACCTTCATTGTTCTAGGGCAATGAAGGAAGGCAGCTAGTTTGAAAGTAATCCCAGAGTGAAGAAAGAAAAAAAATTAGGTAAAAGGTTTGCCACATCTAGTTAACCCTTTCTTGGTCAGACACCCTTTTGTTCTTATTCTGTGAACCCCTCTCATCTCAGATCAGATTTCCAAATAAAGATGTTGAAAAAAATGCTGGTAAAATATAGGGAAACTTGAATTATGTTTCAGTTGCAGAACTTTATTAGCTGTGTAATCTTAGGCAAGTTGTCTTGTCTCTGTTTGCCCCAATTTCTTGATCTGTAAAAAGAAAAAAAATAGTGGTACCCATGTCTCAGTGTGACTGTTGTGAGGATCAAAATGATATAATAATTATAAAATGATTAACACAGTGACTGGCATAGGCTAAGCACTACATTATTATTATTTCTTTAATTGAATGTAATTGTTTCATACCTGATAACTCTAAAGTGGTTTTAAAATGTCAAAGGTAATAAGATTAATAATTTTTATATGTGATAATTTGGAAATGAAATTGATGTCATCTGAAGTTTAGTTTCATGTTTTAAATACATGATATTGTTTGTGTTATTATTGCATTTCTAAATTCTCTTATATCATGAAATTTGAGAGACCATTGTAACAGAAATGCCATTAGACAAAACAACTTTTTAATCTGAGTACTATTACACATGAATTGAGCTTTTAAAAGGATAAAAATAAATATTTGAAAACTGTTGAATATTTAATGAGGCATATTTTGTTATAAAACAGATAGAAATAATATATGATAGCAAATTTTCATTTTCAATTCTTGACCATTATGAAAGAGTACATGGTGGTTTAAAGATGTAGCTTCAACATATTAATGATGAATCAGTCATCAGGTATTTGCTGTATGTCTGAAGCCCCAGAATATGGGTAGTTTTAATTTATAAGTAAAGGATAAATGAAATGTTAACTGTTAGGGAAACATCAGGAATGATATTCAAGCCCTAAGTTGTGGTTAGTGAAATTTTGCTACTTAAGGTAAAAATTCTTGGGACAGTAATTTACTATTGTTCTGAGCTATGATTACAGGGATAGTTGTCTGAATTGTCATGAAGCCAATAGTAGAAAATGGTATATGCTGCTGTCTGGGAACTTCCAAAGGTGGATGTCTGTGCCTGGGAAAAATTTTGGGGATGACTTTGGCATGACCCAAGGTAGGATCCTCCTAACTCTATTTCCCCATTGTACTATTTCCTTTCTGCAAAGGAAATCCCCCCTTTAACATACCACCTCCCCCCACCGTAATCCTGATACTGGCTTGTAACACCTGTGACTAAATGATTGGTTGTTGGACGTGACTCATGCCTGGAATCAAACAGAGCTAAGGGAGTTTTTCCTCTGTTATGATACATGCCATTACTATAACTGTGTGCCTCTTTTTCCTTTTATAGTAAATGTCTGTAATCAAGAAGTTTTGTAAGTACAATACTAAATCTATTAAATAATAGATGGATATTGGAACATCTCTGAGTTACTATAATAGTATGTACATATGAACATCTTACAATTTTAACCTGTAGTTGTAGTCAAATTATAATTTAGAGATGATATCCTCCTAAAAGGGAAATAAATAGACAAGGTAATAAGACAAAGATGTAAAAAGTTTTCTAAATAAAAGAAATAGTAAATTTTGAGAAAGCAATAAGATTAGACTATTTTCTCTAGGAACTATATACATATGTATTTGATTGACTTCCAAATTTATCTGTCATGGAAAGTCAGGCTTTGAGTATGTTTTGGTAATAAGTTCTCAAAATTGGATTAAGGATTTATTAATTAAAGATTAATTGGATTTTACATGTAAAGTGTATTGATAATAGTAAATAAAGTAAAATTGTTTTTCAGTTTTTAAGGTATCTGTCTGATAGTGTTATTGCAGGGTAGAAAAGTTCATTTTATGGTTAGACCCTTGTGAATTTTTAAAAGATTCTTATATCAGGTACAGGATTTAGATATGGATAGAAACAACAAACGATATGTGAATTGAAATTCTATGAAGTTTCAAAATTGGGGAACCAAATTTAAGTGATTGTACTAAATTATATCAATTCAGAATTATCTAGGAACCTCTAGATTTGGAACCAGAGAGGCAGAGTCTCCTTTAGAGCTGTCCTGGAATAAAGCCTATCATCTAAGAAAATATATCTAGGGACCAAATAACTACATGAGATATCTGGGACTCAAAACGTGCTGATTAGATGGACATTGAGAATGGGTTACTAGGATATAAGGAGACTTGATGTTAGTTAATATTGGTGATAATTATTGTATTGCTTTGCATGGTTTGTGCTTAAGTTCTTTGGGTTACCTTGGTTACATGTACATCTCCCTTTTCAAAACTAGTCCATTGTGAGCCCTCTAAGTAGTTTGATCTGTACCTGACTTAATGTAATTATGCAAATATGGGAATTGTGAGAAAACTATTGCATTGTTTACAAGGTGTTTTCTCACAATTGTCCACCCATATGTCTTCTAAGGGCCCCTACCAAGTCCTTCTGACTACTCCCACAGCTGTCAAACTTGTGGGTGTGTATTCTTGGATCATCTGAAGAAAGGCTCTGCTCCTGAGTGGAAGTCATAACCTTCTAGGGACCTCAAGGTTCGTCTAGTAGGGACGCAGAAGCAGCCGACGTTCAGATGAGACAGCTGTCCCAAGATTCTGGGGGAGGGCTGAATATACTGTCCTAGTTTATTTCCTCTTCCCTTTTGTTATGTGCCCAAACACCAAGGCCATGATTCAAGCATGTGTTGGCATTTTCTCCCTCTACATTCTTGCCCTGCTGCCCCTTTTCTATTTGCAAGCAAACAATGGCTAGACAACACCTATTACTCTATCTGCTTATGCTCTTTGCCCTATTGGGAATTTTGCAATCATACCTGGGACATACTTCACCAATAGGGCCCCTCAAGGAACTGCCATTCTGAGATCAACATCTTGTCTTGGCTCAAATGGCCTCTCATGGCATCTTGGCTTATAACTGCCTCTCCTTTATTGGCCAGAAGGGTAGGGGTTCTTTCAGACCCCCCACCCTTTGGCCAAAAGCGGGAAATATCAAGATACTAGGAAACATCCTTTTTTTCCAGAGCTAAGGCCCAACATGCAAGCTATGCCCAAGCTTGGCATAACAATAATCCTTTGCACTCACCCTCTGGCAAAATCTCATAATTATTGTTTTGCTTTGACCAGCACCAGGTATTCTCTCAGCCCAGACAAGCATCTGCCGTATTCATGTTCTGGTCATGAAACCTTGCTATGAGTCAAACTTGTCACATTGTTGCTGTTATCCCTCATTGTCAGGGCTACAGCTCACTGCATAGCCATTAGTGTAAGTATTGAGATTTGGCCACAGTAAAGTGGGTCCTCCACTAGGGTCAGGGCCCTGGCCCATGTGTTCTTGCTTGCAAACCATTTCTCTCACTTTGAAATTAAACTTCTGTTTGATTCCTGACTGTCTTGTCTGTAGCCTGCTCTGTTCTGCTCCGGCCATCCACCGGTTAGAGGCCAGCTCAGTCTGATTGACAAAGAAAACCCCAGGGGATGCTTGAGCTAGAGTTTAGCTGAGAGAGCTGTTCTCTTTCCTGCCTGGAGCCAATTCATAACATGCCATATCAATTCAAGAGGATAATTGTGATCAATCATAGTTTGAAAGTCAAGTTTCAATTTAGTAGAAATAACTACAAATAGAAAGATGATACATAAGAAGGTCATTAATTCCTTAATTAGGGGCATTCCAGCGGATTATGTGGTCAAAAAAGATTCATCCCATTTTACAAATGTGAAAAAAAGTAGAAGCTTAGACACTAAATGGCATTAAATGAGTCTCGGTCCAAAGGTCGACTTAGACAAAATGAGTCCATCATTTGTCAATGTTGGATAATGAAAGTGAAATTGAGCTCTTGATCATCTATTTAGTCCATCATGCATATATAGTATTTCTTCATATGCCATTGGTACATTGCGTAAGTTTTAAAGTTTATTTTTTTTATTAAGCTTCTGATGTCTCTCATATAGTCATTTTTGGGGCAGTTTTCACTTATTGAGAAGAATTTATTTTTTGTTAGTCCCTTTCAAAAGCAGCCCTCAGTAGCTAGTATTCCTTTCTTTAGCAGGAATCCAAGCAAATATATCTACTTAAAGTTCAAACTTGAGAATTTCTTCAGGCATTCTGGTTATTTACAGGCTAACTTGCAGTAGACCTTAAGTAAAATGATAGAGACACTGTCCTTCCCCATCCTGCTTGCCATAGGGCTTACCCTCCCCTCTCTACTTCATTACTATTTCAAGGAAATAAGAATAAAAGGCTCCTGTAAATAAATGCTATAAATGATCAGTTTTAGTCTTAAAATTTTTACAGATAAATTTTGTAACACCGATTTCCTGCAAAGGTTCTCATTCCCATGTCCTCCCTCTTCTGCTTTGTTTCTCCATCTCTTCTTTTCCTACTTTCCTTTCTCCTTTTTTGTCTCCTTTGTTCCTGTCTCCTTTTTTTCTGTTCCTTCCTTCTTGGCTCTGATACTCCTACCTCCCTTCATCTTCATTTCTCTCTCTTGAGATGAGGTAAAGAGCGAGGGAGATAAACAGAGATCAATGAAGGCAAAGGTGTTATGCTTTACATGGTATAGTGTAATCCCCATGTCACTGTATATTTGATTTTTTGTTTTTAAAAATTTCACTCTTTGAATGCATTTCTTTAGGGCCAGGCTGCCTAGATATACTATATCCCATTTATGTGTGATTTCGTTTGTTTTTAGAATATTTTTTTTTTTGTCTAGCATATTGCCCCCAATAAGTCTTTCCAGAGCAGATATATTTTCCTTTTCTCTGTTTTGCACATCTAAAGAAGGGAGGTTGAGGAAGAGGAAAGATAAAGGATCAGAAAGAAAGAAGAAATCATATTGATAGAGAAAGTGGATATGAGGAAAGCTGCTGCCCTGTCCCTTAGCCTTCTATTGACCGTCATATTCCCTGGGGTTCAATCATGCCTCATCTCATTGCTAGTTCACTCTCACAGCCCTAGGCCCAGTCAATCTGGCACCTTTAAACTGTGCCCTCTCCCCAAACTCCAACATATATCTAGGGGCTATCTTCTCCTGATCGGTCTCCCATCATCTTGTTCCTACCCTTACCCACTCCCCAGACTGATTTATCTGTGTGTCCTATATCCTCAAGGCTACCTTCCAAGGTGCCAACTAATCTTTGCTAAGGTACTAATGGGAGAGTATGACAGGGCCCACATCCCTTCTGTCCCAGGTGATGTACAGATATTTTAAAAGTGCCTTTCTGTATAGAATTCCCCTGCCTTTGTTGTCTAATCTGAGAAGTGATTCTAATGGTGAGAATTTTGGGACATGCCTAGTGTGTTCAGGCAATGGTACTCTGCATTTCACACCATGGAGGTAGCTGTCTACCTGTTCCACCAGCATCTAGGTGGACCCCTCCCCACTCAGAATCCTTGATTTAAGGTTGGGAGGGTATTTGGAGGTCATCTAATCCAGACCCCTCATTTTACAGATGAGGAGATGGAGGCCCAGAGATGTTATAAGGCTTGCCCCAGGGCACAGAGGTAAATGTGGCAGAGGTCAGTGGCAGAACTGGGATTTGACTTGGGTCTCCTGATAGAAAATCTAGCTTTCTTTCCACTGCATCACGCTGCCTTGCCTTTCAGGTTTCTGCTAAAAGAGTATACTGTTGTAGCCTGTATCTCTCCCCCTCCTCTCCCCACATTTCTCCTCTTACTACCTCTCTCTCAAGTTACCCCAGGCTTGTGGCATACCATGGGTTAGCATCGATTCAAAACCACTGCTTGAGGGAAGTTCCTTTTGCCAGACCAATACTGAACAACTAGATCAAAAGCAGAAGACATTTACACAAACACTGGAATAAAATAAATGACAAAGAAAATCCTCTCTATATGCAGAAATATACTCTCACAGGTTCTTACAGCAAGTTGCTTCCTGACATTTCCATCTTGAATTCCGACTTTGCGTGTCCCGTTGCCTTGTTGTGCCATGGAACAAGGCCCTCTTTAGCACTGTCTCCCAGATAGCTGTTCTTCTTCCCCAATGCTGTTGGTGGTGGCAGCAAAGAGGAATAGTTCAGCAATTCACCAGGGAAGGAAGTGCAGGCCGGACATCTTGCTGCATCTCTTGGTGGTTGTGGTTTGTGTCCTTTGTTCTCGAAGAAGACCATGACCTCAGGAAGGTGATGTCATGACTTGCAAATGAATTGGATTTAAGTGAGGTGGGGCTGTGCAAAGTCACCAGCCTCACTTACTCCTCTGGAGTCATCTGGGTTCAGTGACAAGATATAGATCAAAATGACTAGAGATGGCCCCATACATCTCTTGGTGGGAACCAAGCTCTTCCCACCAACCATTGAGACTACTGAGTATTTGAGCTATTGGAGTAACTTTGCTGGTTGGGATCTAAAGCTAAGTGGGAAAGTCTCTTACTGCCACTTCTACCATGGAATCACTACAATAGCATGATCTGGAAGCAAATAAAGACAAGCTCTAGATGGAAGCTGCAACTTGAGTGTTGGGACCCTGGTGTCCCTGCTTCTGTTGCCCTCTCACAGTAAGTGCAACTTTCTACCCCAAAACCTTGTGTGAGATACAGTCTAGGGTCTGCATCTCCCCAGATGTGGGTTCTTTATCCTCTTTTCCATTGATACTGGTATGGGTGGTCTTCTTTTGCTTCTGTAGCATCCGGGGTCCCATAATATTTGGGCCACCTGAAAAGTGACCCAAGGTTCAAGGCTCTCTGTGGAGCAGTAACCACTGAAAACCATTGCTCAGCCTACTTTTGTGTTTACTTTTACCGTCCAACATGAAGACATTTGACTTCAAAGCAAAAGCATTTATTAAAACAACAAATTGCCAGATTGACTGGGCCTAAGGCTATGAGAGTGAACCAACAGTGAGATGGGGCATGATTGAACCCCAGGGAACAGGATAGTCAATAGAAAGCTAAAGAACAGGGTAGCAGCTTTCTTTGCATCCACCTTCTATATCAATATGATTCTTTCTTTCTTTCTGATCCTTTATCTTTCCTATTCCTCAGCCTCCCCTCTGAAAATGTGCAAAACATAGAAAAAGAAAATATGTAGCCACTCTGCAAGAATTTATTAGGGTAATGTGATAGACAAAACATTCTTTATATACTCTTCCACCAGCTATTAAACTACCAATGGAAGAAGGCACATGTGTAGTGTTTAGGGAATATGTTCAAAAGATCACATGCTAATAAGCTCTTTGGCCAGGTCACACACATGGAGGGTACACACATGAAAGTCTGTGTGACCAGGGTGTATATGTGACGCATAGTTGTTGATGTTTTCTGGTGACATCTCAGCAGCTTTCTGCTGACCATGATAGCTCTGCTCTGCATTTGGTCATTGATGTCTACTGGACATCTTCACTGGTCTTACAGTCACCAAATTGCTAAATTTATCTATTTAGCCTCTTTGAGGTCATTTGATTCTCTCTACTACCATCTATGGGCTTGCAGTATGTAGGACATCTCCTTCTATCAGACAGATTCACAGTTCTTTTAGCATATCCAAAAAGGCAAAGAACAAAAATTAGAAAAATATCCCAGGCTAAAATTAAATCTACTTTTTGGCTGATTATCACTGACTCAAAGTCCTTGGTCTTAGACAAATATCTGATTTGATTCTTAACCTCAATTATATACATGATTTTGGGTCTGGCTCCCCAGAAATCAATTAGCCATTGAGGTGACTAGACTTCCTTCGCTCCTGGGATCTCTGATTGGCATGCAGATGAAATTAGGGTCAAGAGAAAAAGATTAAATGAAACAGGGAAAGCCTTTAGCCTCTAACCTTGGTTCATATTCTTGGAGTCTCTGACCCAGGTTCCCTGCTCTTCTATTTTTTCTGTGGGTTCACTCATAGTGACCTTATCAGTGCCTGTAAGTTTAGTTCTCATATTTAGGCTAATGCCTCACAAATTTATCTAGCCAGTCCTGATCTCTCCCCTAAGCTTCAATTCCATATTTCCAATTGTACCTTTGGAAATTTCAAACTGGATGACCTGGAGACATTTCAAATTCAACATATACAAAACAGAGTTTATTATCTTTTTCCCCAAACACATCTCTCTTCCAAACTTTCCTATTTCTTTTGAAGGCACCATCATTTTTCCAGTCTCCCAAGTTTAACTTCCCTATTATTCTTGACTCTTCACTCTCTCTCACCCTACACATCTAGTCAGTTGCCATATCTTGCCATTTGTACCTTTTAAACCCCTCTTGTGTCCAGTCTCTCATCTCTGCTCACATATCTACCATCTTATTTCAGGCATCACTTCTTGCCTAGATTTTTGTGACTGACTCCTCGGTCTCTCTGCTTCAAATCTTTCCCCATTCCAGTCTATCCTTTACACAGCTGTCAAAGTGATTCTTTTTAAGCCCATACCTATCCATCTCATTCTCATACCCACTAAAATCCAATGGTTCCTTATTGTCTCTAGGATCAAATAAAATTACTCTATTTAGCTTTTAAAGCTTGACCCCAACCTATCTTTCTAGTCTTGCTAGACATTGCTCCCCCTCTACTATTCTGGTCCAGCCAAATTTGCCTTCTTGATTCTTCACATACGGCTCTCCATCTCTGTATTTTTGCACTTGTTTATCCCCAACTCTTGTATTGAATTGCTTTCTTATCTCTGACTCAAAGAATCTTTTTCCTAAGGCACAGTTAAACATCATTTTCTACAGAAGTTTTTCCTCATCTCACCCATTGCTAGTGCTCTTCCTCCCAAACTACTTTATATTTAACTTTGTATTTATTTTCTTCATATTTCTTCTGTATAAACCTTTAGATGTACTTTCTTCCCTGTCAGAATAGAAGCTCCTTTTAAGTAGGGATTGGCTAATTCATTGTGTTTGTGTTTCTAGTACCTACCACAATATCTGGCACATAATAGGTACTTAATAAATGCTTAATGATTGATTGATATTACTTTTGTCTGCTACTGACTTTTGTGCTTTACTTCTACCAGCAAAACCACTGTTGTCCCATGCTTCATTCATTTATTCATTCAAAAAACACTTACAAGGCACTGTGCTAAGTACCACAGGGGAGATAAAACAATGAATATAACACGGATCCTTGCCCTAAAGATGCTTATATTATGGTGAAGCCCAAACAATATAGTAGACATTTTTATTCTAGAAAGGAGTTTAGCATCCATTCACAAAAGGAGCAAGGACTTCCCAATTACCTATTTTTATAAGGTCAGGGTCTGTAAAGTTATGAACGGCAGGTAGGTGGCACAGTGGATAGAGTGCTGGACTTAGAGTCAGAAAATTGTTGTTGGAGTCATTTCCCTCATGCCCAAGTCTCTGTGACTCCATTTGGGAGCTTGAAGTCAGGAAGACCTGAATTCAAATCCAGCCTCAGACACTGACTAGCTGTGTCACCCTGGGCAAGTCACTTAACTCTGTTTGCCTCAGTTCCTCATCTGTAAAAATGAGCTGGAGAAGGAAATGGCAAGTTACTCCTGTATCCTTACCAAGAAAACCCCAAATGGGGTCATGAAGAGTTGGACATGACTAAAATGACTGAACAACAGCAACTTTAAATTTCAGTGAATTTCAGCAAAAGACCCATCAGAATCCCTAGGCTACCACTGCTGAAAACCATCACATTTCTCTCTTAGAAAAGTTTTGTTATTCCATCTTCCCTCTCATAGCTGGAGTTGAACTAGAGAAGTCTGTAGATTCACAAGGGGTTGGAGAGGGTACAACTTAAAAATTTTTCACAGTAGTTATTTATCCAAAAGAGAAAAGTCTGGAACACAACTGAAGCTTCTGTGACTACAAGCATTGTCTGTCTGGAGACTTCCTAAATGGCATAATATTCAATGTGCTCTGGGAAAGTGGCTCAGATTGAACCCATTTCAGTCAGGATTTGTCAATAGTTTTTGAGAGAAAACCCTAGCAACATCAGAGCTGCAATGATTTATCTTCACCCTTGTATAAACATTCTTTTTCTTCTGGAACATCTCAGTGTCTCCATTTTATTGCTTCTTTTTCTTAAATAAGGACTTTTTATTTTTGTCTTGAAAAATATCAACACTTCTAAACAACATCTTAAAGGAATTGTTGAATGAAATCCAAGAAAATATATGTTTTGGTCAAGCAAGTTGAATTGCAAAATAATTCCTGGGGCATTGCCAATTCTTGCTAAGTCCAAGGGCAACTGTTTTCAATTTTTAAGACTCTTATGACAGTTTATTCACTGCCATTTTCCCACTTTGTTCCTTCATTTCTTCATTCTTTCCTTCTTTCCTTCCTTCCTTCCTTTCTTCCTTCCTTCCTTTCCTTCCTCTCTTTTCCCTTTCCTTACTTTTTCTTTCTTCCTTTCTCTTTTTCTGTCTCTTTTTCCTTCCTTCCCTCCCTCCTCCTTCCTTCCTTCCCTCCCTCCTCCTTCCTTCCTCCTTTCCTCCCTTTCTTCCTCCCTCTTTCTTTCTTTTCCTCTTCCTTCTTTTCTTCCTTTCTCTCTTTTTGTCTCTTTTTTCCTTTCTTTCTTCCCTCCTTCCTACCTTCCTTCCTTCCCTCTTTTCTTCCTTCCTTTCTTTCTTTTCTTCCTTCATTTCTTTCTTTGTTTCTTCCTTCCTTTTCTTTCTTTCTTTCTTTCTTTCTTTCTTTCTTTCTTTCTTTCTTTCCAACTTATGTTGTTCTCACTTGGTTCAGAGTGTAACTGTCCACATTAGTCTACATTTATCTTTTGTGCTCTATGCAAAGGGAAAGTTTCCATGTTCCCATCTCTGTCTGAAAGCTTTCAAAAAGACTGAATCTTTCCCAGTGCTGTCCACACAACTCATTTCATCATTTTCAGCTCTACTTCTTGCAGTTGGCTGGCCAAAGCTGCCAAGCCTCTGTTACAACACTTGGGTCAGAACCCCATTGAGAGTCATGGTTCAAATGAGGGCTGTCCCAGCCCTGAGCAGAGGGCACTTGACTTTTCAAAGGACTGACTGAATGGATGGAACAAGGTTTATTATTGTCACATAACTTGAATTATACAAACATATACATGCACAACTACACTCCTACTCCTCCCAATTATATTAGGCAAAGGTTATATTTTTTTTATCAAGGATATGTATAATTGGGCTCCTCAGTTTAAGCCAAAATTAAATGACTGGAATTGACTTATTTTGACAGAACATCAGGATTTTAAGAAGTACATTTTTTCATGTAATATTTCAGAAAAAATTTTGATAGTCATATTAAAATAAAATATATGAATTAATGGATAAAATAAAGTTATTACAGAGATTGCTCTATGTTGTCTGCTGCTTAGAGTATTTTTATTTTGAAGTCTAACTAAATTAGCTCTTCAGTCAAGTTCTGTATTTGTATAAAGTATTGTACTGTGTGTACTGTACTTGAAGGGCCTGAATGTGCTGTTTCAGGAGTTCCCTGGGCCTTAAATGACTAAAAAAAAATACTACAGAGAGACATTGGATTTGGTAGGTCAAGAATTCTCTTTCCTTACCTCTTTTTCTTGGAATCCCTAGCTTTTCTGCAAGAGTCAGTTCAAACTCTTCCTTCAACATCAATCCTTTCTTAATTCCCTGGTTTTTAATGCTGTGCTCTACCCAAAATTACTTTAGATTTACTTTGTATATTAATTTTCTATCATTTTTGTACTTATTGTCTGCTCTCACTCCAGTAAAATGTAAGCTCCTTTACTTTTTTGTCTTCATAATAATCAATAGTTAGCACTTACATAGCACTTTAATGTTTGTGAAGCATTTCACAAATATTATCTTATTTTATCCTCCCAACTCTAGTTGGTGGGTGCTATTATCACCCCATTTTGTAGTTGAGGAAACTGAGGCAGGAGAAGTTAAGTGACTTGCTCAGGGTCACACAGATAGGAAGTGCCTGATACTGATTTGAATTCAGGTCTTCCTGACTCCAAGTCCAGGGCTCTATCCACTGTGCCCTAGCTGCCTTGGTATACCCTTAACATCTAACAGTGTTTTGCATCTTATAAGCATTTAATTAATACTCATTGAAGTGGTCTCTACCCATTCTTTTCATACTCCAAATGGGTTATTGTTTTAATATCTTACTTCATGTAGCCTCAGTCTCAGATTCCAAGGAAACCTAGGACTTCATGGGAGGTGAAGCAAGCCAAGATTCACCAGTGACTATTACAGCCCTGTAAATGGCACAGGGGCAGCTAGGTGGAGCCATAGTGCATAAAGTGCTGGGCCTGGAGTCAGGAAGACTCATCTTTCTAAGTTCAAATCTGGCCTCAGACACTTACTATCTGTGTGACCCTGGGCAAGTTGCTTAACCCTGTTTGCCTCAGTTTTCTCATCTGTAAAATGAACTGGAGGAGGAAATAGCAAATCACTCCAGTATCTTTGCCAAGAAAATCCCAAATGGGGTCACAAAGAGTCAGGCATGACTGAATAACAGTAAGAAGAGGTAAAGGAGAGAGAACCCTAGACTTTGAAACAAGAAGACCTGAATTTGAATCCTGCCTCAGGTATTTGCTTGTTGTTGAGATCATCTAACCTTGTTCATTCTTATCTGTTAAATGGGGATAATAATAGCACCTACTGTATATATCCATATCCATAGTGCTATGTAAACCTTATAGAACAATATAAATGTTAGCTGTTATTACTAGCATTATTATTATAACAGCAATAAAAAGAAAATACACTGGCCCCTTCTTTAATTTGTACAGATAAAGGCATCATCCCAGTGTTTTTTCACCCTCCTATCGTCAAATCAAGGATGGGATGTGAGAACTGTTCACTTTGTTCCTTCAATAGTTTAAAGTGTAGCTCTTGGCATTCAGCGGTATTGAAGAGAATGGATTATGACTAAGGTTTTATGGGGCCCTTCATTCATTCTCATTAACTTCCCTTTAATCCCCCACTTAACATCCCTTGCCTCAGTTTCCTCAACTACAAAATGGGGATAATAATAGCACCCACCTACTAGAGTTAGGAGGATAAAATAAAATATTTGTAAAATGCTTCACAAACATTAAAGTGCTATATAAGTGCTAGCTATTGATAGAAAATGAATGTACAAAGTAAATCTAGTATCTCTTTCTGCTTCAATGGAGGTTGTATATATGGGTCATCAAGATTGAGGGGAAGGCCATTCTCTCAGCCTGGGTCAGTGATACTAGGTCCTAGAGCCTTCCCCTTTATGTTACCTTTCATTTACTCTTCATGTACCTTGTATATGCCTATTTATATACATGTTTTCCTGACTTACATCTATTTTCACTTTTATTTCAGTGCTCAGTGTCCAATACAATGCTCAGCCCACATTGTAGGAGCTTAATAAATATTTGCTAATTGATAGATAAAGCATTTATTACATGCTTACTATATGCCAGGCATATTCTCCCCTATATGACCTTGATCCCTAAGGAGCAAAGGCTCAAATTTAAGTCAGTTTCTATTATAGTGTTGATACCATGAAATTCACTTGCAAATATTGTATAGCCACTGAGTGAATCCTCAGCTACTGCTTTAGGTCAATCCTTGCGGAAGACTGGTGGTCTTGCTGGTCACAAAACCTGACGCTGGTTTTGGCTCCTCTATCTCTGTTATTTTACTCTTCTGACCTTTTGAAGCTTACAGAGACATAATGTCTCCAACAATCCTTCACCTAAAAAAGAAAGAAATGACACAACAGATACAGAAACAACACTAGGGCCATAAACTCATAGACCATGTGGTGGCAGCCTGGGTAGGAAGATAAAGGTCTAAGGCCTCTCTCCCTGCTGAGGGTCTTTAGCAATCTTTGCCTCTCCATTGGAACACATCCAAGCAGGAATGGGAAGGAGCCTTGCTTTTCCTGGTTATCGTTTCCTGAATATTTCACACCACAGTCCTGGCTCCATAGCTGATCAATAATCCATCTCTTCATCATGTGGTTAGCACATCAGCACCAGTTAAGGAATGTCTGTACAGATTCCATGTTGGAGAACAAGGCCCTTCTGTTTGATGTCATCATCATACTCCCTCTCCAATATCTTCCAGATGGTAATTGCATCAACTGGGCATACTGCACATGATCACTAGACTCCCCTTTACCTACCTTTCCCTTCTTTTAAACCCAAAGAAGAATTTCCTCTACAAAGCCCAACCAATGGTGATGTAATAAGCAAAGAAATCATGACATTCCAAAACCAGTTCATTTTATCTTTGGGTAGCTCTCATTGTTAAGAATTTAGAATGAATTGAAATCTGCCTTTCTGTACCTACTCCCCACTGCCCACTACCCGCTACCCACAGAAAAATTCTAATTCCTTCTCCAAATGAAAGTCCTTCAAATATTTGAAGACAGTTATTTTATCTTTCCTAAATTCTGTTTTCTCCAGACTACTTCTCTAATTCCATCAATTGCTTTTCCTATGGTTTGGTTGTTATTCCCTTTACTGTCTTGCTTACCTGCCCCTGGATGTATTTCAGGCTGTCAATGTCCTTACTAAAAGGTGATTCCTAGAAATTAACAGCATTTTTTGAAGTGGGACAACCTAAACAGACTTAAAGAAGAATATCATCTTTCTCATTCTGGACATCATATTTCCACTGACGAAGCCTGGAGCATTTAGATTTTTTTTAGTTTGTTACACTGTACTGTTGACGTCTATTAAACACAAAGACCATCTCAAGCCTATCAGATTGGCTAAAACAATAGAAGGAAAAAATGATAAATGTTGGAGGGGATGTGGGAAAATTGGAACATTAATACACTGTTGGTGGAACTGTGAACTGATCCCATCACTTTGGAGAGCAATCTAGAATTATGTCCAAAGAGTTATAAAACTGTGTATCCCATTTGACCCAGCAATACCACTATTAGGTCTGTTTCTCAAGATGATCAGGGAAAAAGGAAAAGAACCTGTACATTCTAAAATATTTATAGCAGCTCTCTTTGTGGTGGCAAAGAACTGGACATTGAGGGGATGCTCAGAAATTGGAGAATGGCTAAACAAGTTGTGGTATATGATTGTAATGGAATACCACTGTGCTATTAAGAAATGATGAGCTGGTTGATTTTAGAAAAACATGGAAAGACTTGCATGAAATAGTGAAAAATGAAGTGAGCAGAACCACGAGAATGTTGTATACAGCAACAGCAATATTGTTCTAAGAATAACTGTAAACAACCAAATTATTCTGAGTACTATAAATATTCAAATCAACTATAAAGAACCTGTGAAGGAAGATGCTAATCCATCTCCAGAGAAAGAACTGATAAATAGAAGCACATGACATATGACGTATGGTTTTATATATATATTTATAAATCTGTGTCAAATGGTGGCCTTTTCTGGTGTGGGTTGGGGAGGAAGGGAAGAAGCTAGTTCGTAACTTAAAATGTAGCAGAAAAAAATATTCAAGGGAAAATAATTTTAAAAAAAGAAAACAAAGTCCACTTTTACATGAATGATCCAGTTGGATTTCACCAAACCCTTTCCATTTTGTTCTCCAGAGGCTCACTTAGAATGAACCTGGCTAAGTCCTTTACTACTGATTGTAAGAATGGAACATGGGAAAAAGAAAGGTTTTAAAGGTGCAAATCTAATGCTATTTAAACACTGGTTTATTCCAGGTTGCACTGACTAACCTGTTCTCTCATTATAGTAGGACCATGTAAATATTTGTATATTTACAAAAGAAAACAGCTTTGGCATGCTTATCTCTTGACTTTAATCTTATTTGCTATATTACTTTTCCTGTTCGCATTGATGTTATTTTCCAGAATTCTTGTTTTCTTCCTTCTTTTACCAAATCTTGGGAAAGAAACTGATGACTTTAGAGGAACAGACTGAATTTTCATGACTACTGGCCATAGAAGTCAAGGGCATCAGAAAACAAAGGCACATTTGGGAACTGAACAGATAGTAAAGAAAATGGTATCTGAGAATGGGATTTCTGAGCCACAGCTCAAAATATAGAAATAGCGTGCTTATGATCAGAGATAGAGTGCTCTAACAAGGCTGGCAAGAATGTATTTGCTCGGAGTCTCACAAATCTAATCAAAAGGACTTTAAACTGAAAGGAAAATAAGAGGAAGAAAATTATGTGCATCCACCAAGGCAGATACCATTTAGAGTAGATACAATATAGGAAGAAGAATAGCAATTGAGATATTAAAAATTCATAGGAGATGAAGTCCAAGAAAGGAATCAGTAATAAAATCCATGTATATATGTGCACAAATACACAAAATATAGGCAATAGACAAGATAAAACTACAGATACCAATAATACAAGGAAGCAAATGTGACCTCATGAAACCTATGACTGGAACATGGCTCTGGAAGTGTTTATTTTATTCAAAAGGAACAGGTTAGATAAAAGGGTTAGTGGAGTAGCATTGTATAATAAGATACAAGGAAATGCAAGAACCAAAGAGGCCAACGTGATGGAGAACATGTGAGTGAAGACCAATGGAGGGAAAGATTGGGGATGGAGAAAAGAAAAGTGATACTGTCTTTGGTATATAATATGAAGCACTTGGACAGAAAGAGGAAATAGATGAGGAGTACAAGATACAGGTAAAGCAGGATAGAGTAGTGATGGGAAAACAAGTCATTTGGATGTCTGCTGGAACTCTGTCAAAAGTAGAGCAGCTAATAGGTTTTATTTCTTTGACTTGTCAATGATTATTTCAGAAGGTGGATTAACTAATAAGGGGAACTACTCTGGATCTTATTTGTAACAACAAGGAGGAACTGTTTTGTGAGAGTGCAAAGGAAGGGAATCATGGTGGGGGAAAGTCTTTCATCTTAGAATTTGTGAGTGAGGAGAAGGAAGTGAGGAATAATTTAGAATTTGGGAGAGCAGATTATAAAGAGCTCAGAGAAAGGCTAAGTAAGATAACTTTAACTAAAATGCTACAGGGGAAGTTGGCCCAGGACAAGACGGCAAAGAATAAATTTCTTATGACACAAAGGGAAACAATTCTGATGAGAAGGGATGGTTGTCTGAAGAGACTGATGTGGATGCACAGGGAGCTCACCAACCAATTCTGACTTTTAAAAGACACGTACAGAATATAGGAAGGAACATAAATATAAATCTGTGTTGCTCAGATGTGTATGAATAATATCAGTACTAAAACATTCAAAGTGAGCCGAGGCTAGCAAAGAAAGTAAAGGATGAAAAGTTTTTTAAAAGCCATACTGAGGGAAAAGGAGGACAAAAATGGATAGGATCTCAGTAACTAGGATATATGGGTCAATGATCATGGAGAATGAAGAGAGGAAGAATTGCTCAACTCTTATTTTGCCTTTGTTTTCTCTGTAAAAGATAACGATCTTTGAGAAATGAACAACAGAACAAAAATTCTTAGTAGAAAATTGATAACCAAGTGAAGTGGTAGTAAGTATAGTTCTAAGGGATAAATGTAAAGTCTTCCACTTGGCTTCAAAATAGCTACTTCATAGGTAGGGTGAGGCACAGCCAGACAACAATTTTACTGAAAAAAAAAAGAAGATCTCAGGGTTTTAGTGGACTGCAAACAATCTGAGTCAACAGTGGTTTAACTGTTCAAAGGAAAAAAAAAACAAACTCCAATGCGATGTGATCTTCCACTAATGGAGTCCAAGAATCTGGGACTAGATGGTGATAGTCTCTCTTTAGTCCGCCCTGGTGGGACCATCTTTTGAGGACTGTATTTACCTCCAGGAAGTTTAGGAAGACCATTGATAAGTTTGACACCGCCCAGAGGAAGACAAACAAGATGGCGAAGGTCTTCATTTTCATGACATTTGAGCATTAGCATTGGTAAATTAAAGGTCTTAGAGATGTTCATCCTGGAAAAAAGAAAAAAAAATGGTGGAGTAGGAGGGCATGATAGCTACATACAAGTATTTGAAAGAAGGATTCCACTTATTCTATTTGGTTTCAGAGGCAGAAAAGGGGTAGAATGCAAGGAGGTAAATTTAGGCTTTATATTTGGGAAAGTTTGCTAACAGAGCTATTGAAGAGTAGAATGAATTATTTCAGTAGGCAACTTTTCCCACCCTGTCTTCATCTGCCAACTTGAGGTCTTTAGAGAAATATTTGAGGACTACTTGTCAGAAATGCAGTAGAGGGCATTCTTTTTCAGGCATGATTTGGACTAGTTGACCTTTCTCAGGTCTCTCAGCACTAAAATGCTGAAATTTTGAGTGTCTAGCCTTATACTCTATAGAGAGTTTGGATATGGTTTTCAGGTGGTTTTGTTGACTACCTTTCATTGTATCAAAGAATCCTAGAGTATTCTCAATGTACTCTCTCATTATAGCCATTTTTATTTTTGTTTTTGTTTTGGAAATACTAACTTCAGGAGAAAGTTAGAAGAGCCCACTTTCCCCAAAACCCAACTGTTTAAAAGTAACTAATTTCCAATCTTGCAGGGAGATGAAGACAAACTGGTTTCAAATGGGCTAGTATTTTCTGATGTATATACAAATTTGAGTGCTGGCTGAATCCTCTCTCACACTTACCAAATATATATGGTTGTTCTACTGACTGGACTCTCTTATGAGGGTCTCTCTTATTTTTCTCTGAAAAAGCCTTGCAATACTAATTACATTTATAGAGTTTCTTCCCTGTAGATATTATGATGGTTAGAAAAACTTGATTTATGACAATTGTCTTTCACACTGATCATATTTATGGGTTTCTCATACGTGTAGATTCTTTGATGACCAATGAGGTAGGCTTTCTGAATGGACCCCTGGCCATATATTTATTGGATTTCTTTCCTGTGTGGATAAGCACACTTAATCATGGATAACCAAGCATGGATAACTATTAAAAATCCAAAGGCCCTAAAATGAATCACTATCAGTCCCTTTTTTTCTCTTCCTTCCTCCTCTACCTATTTTGAATTGAGAATAAAGGGTGATTTTATATGCAGAGGGTCCACAATATATAAAGCTTTGAGAATGGTGGAAACAGAGATAAAAACATCAGGAGAAGAAGACAATCTGGGAAGTAGCATTTAAAATTAGAGGGAGATGGTGGTAAAGGCAGGGATTTTAAAGAGAAGAAAGTTGAAAGCAATATGGTCAGTCCTACTGTAAAGACAATAATTGGTTGAGATAGTTTTAATTCCTTACCAACTATGCCTAGGATATCAGCATTATTTTGTCTGCTAGCCTCACAGATAGTTACTGTGTAAGTGTGCCATGTGTAAGGTTTTAGGCCCAGAATTTGAAAAGATCAAACAATAAGTCATACTCTGGGACTGGAAGAGGAGACCTATTTACTAATTCAAGCTTCTGCTTGATACTGAAGAAGAGATGTTGGGATTTGGAATCAGAAGACTTGGCTTTAAATCTAGTCTCTGTTGCTTCCTACCTGTGTGACCCTGGGCAAGTCACTTCTCCCTGGACCTCAGTTCCTTATTAGCAAAATGAGGGGGAGGATTTAAACCAGATGGCCTTTGAGGTCCCTTCCAACTCTAAATCTGTGATTCTGTAATCAGTAGGGGATTTTTATATTGTTAACAGAGACTTCAAGTCTCTTTCTTTCTTTCTTTCTTTCTTTCTTTCTTTCTTTCTTTCTTTCT